>NC_139344.1:240914329-241142876 GCF_055883805.1 Amblyomma maculatum
TTCGTTTCGCACACGCACTTCGCACTTTTCTTCACGCGCCCGCTCTCATTGTCAACGCACCGCGCACTGCTGCTCGGTATCCCGTGATCGCACTCTCTCGCACCAAAACATGACGCTGTATTCGCTGCGCACTAGGTCATTCAAACGAAAACACCACAACAAAAACAAGGTAAACACGGACGGACGACACGGCGTCAGCCACCGCGGCGCCGACTCGTCGAAGGCACGCTGCAGGTGGGGGTTGTCAGTTTACATCGCACTCACGGGACGCTCACGTGTGGTTCAATGTTCACACAGCCGCCGCCCAGGCGGGAATTCGGCGCAATAAGTCAGCCGCTGGCTTCGATAAACCTCTCCACCAAGTAGATAGATAGATGGATATTTTAATGGCAACAGGAGATGTCTGCCTGTGGTACGCCTAGCATGCTACTCCTGATGAGGGTTGAGGGATGAGGGTGACAGATTGTGGGAGGGGGAAGGGGAAATAAATGAGAAAAAAGAGAATCGGTGTCGCACACTTTCACACGCACATAATCACACACAGATGAGTTTTAAAGGGTATTAATCAACCCTGTGTCCTTCAGAAAAGTTAGTAATCTCCACCAAGGTGTCCGAAGCAAATTCAATTCACGTTGCTTACGCGGCCGTCCGCCATCTTTCTCTGCGCGATGCATTGTGGGTCGACGCGGTCGGCGGCGCCGACGCTCGAATGCAACAGGAGCCATCTCTGCGCCGGGCCGTCGGGGCGCGCTGACCGCCGCCGATTACCGGTTACGTTGGTTGGTTGGTTGGTTGGTCGGTCGGTCGGTCGGTCGGGTCGCCCGTCGGTCGGTCGGGCCGGCTGGCTGGCTGGCTGGTTTGTTTGTTTGTTTGTTCTAACGTCCCGAAGCGACTGAGGCTGTGAGCGACGCCGTAGTGGAGGGCTCCGGAAATTTCGATCACCTGGGGTTCTTTAACGTGCACTGACATCGCACAGCACACGGGCGCTTTGTTCTTCGCCTCCCGCATCCTTGGGTACAGCAGTCTATCGCCCTAACCACTGAGTAACCGCGGCGGGGCCACCGGTATGACATCATCTATGCCCGGGCGACAACCACTCCTGCGCACGCGATTTCATGCTGCGCTGAAAAACCTGCAGTGCGTGCATAGGTAGCCCTATCCGCTCCTGCTTGACAAGTATAAGATGTTCACCTTTCAAATTAGCATGGCTTTTTCACAGAAAGCTCCAAATTATATGTGTGCGGAGCTTTGGCCTGGCTGCTGAGACACAAAGAATGAAAACAACATTTAACGATACAGGGACGTCAACTATGACGGACGCCGTGGCGGAGTGCTCTGGTGATTTCGATCACATGGAGGTTCAATAATGGCTGCGTTTGGGCGAGTTGGTTAGGTTAGGTTAGGTTAGACATGGAGGTATTTAAAGTGCACTTACATCGCACAGTACACACGCGTCTTTCCTTTCACCGCCACTGAATGTGCGTCCTCGTGATCAACAATCGAGCCCTTGCCACTACGCCACCGCGGCGAGGCAGAAAGGTCTGACTGTCCGCCCGTGGAGCGGTTCAGCGCTTTTTCGTTTCTTGCAATAGCAGTGGTGCAACGCAATACCGCATTTAGTGGAGATTATAGAGTAATGAGTAAAAGTTCGTTAGAATTCAACGACCACTGAACTGAGCAGAGAAATAATGGCAGGATAGCGATGGCCATTTAATGAAAGATTTTTTTTTAGGGTGTCAATGGGCACGCCCTCTGACTGTGGCAAACTACATCGCCGCATGCATCTGGACAGTTCATAATTAATCGCTCGATGACCGTCGAGATCGCTTCGAGATGTATCCGTTTCGATTTCGTTTCAGAAAACCGCCTGTTTTTTTTTTTTTTTTTTATATGCATATATATTATTCCATCGTTGAAACACCCTGCATACAGTCTCATGAAGACTGCATGATGTACATACATAAGGTTAAAAAGAATTTTTAAATGCTAATGTGGATGCTTGGGCGAGTTGGTGGTCCATATAGATCTCGATACAGCGCAACGGACGCGGACGAGAAGGGGACACAAACAAAACATACAGCGCCCGTGTGTGTTCTGTTTGTGTGTGCCCAGTGTATGCGTGCAAAAGGAGGGTGCTAGCCGCTTCCTTGAAGCGTTTGGACAAGAGGCCTCTATCGGAGGAACTGCTGCTGGGCGCTTGGCAGGACCAGGGGAAGGGTGTCCAGGCAGTGCGGGCTCTTTGCCGTTTTTTGTGCGCCACTGGACTTGAGTCGCTCTTGTAAAGCAAGCTGTATATATATTTCATACGCCTTCTCCCACATCGTCACCCATAATGATCCTCTTTCTTCTCCCCTTCCCCAGTGCGGAGTAGCAGGCCAGATTTTAATCATTCCGGCCAACCTCTCTGCCTTTCCTTTCAATAAATCCATCTATCTATCCCCTTGTCTACCGTGAGGATGATAGTGGAATTCCGCGAGTGACAGATACTGCGCCTTTCCTTTCGTGTAAACGATCGAATTATAGAACGCCGGTGAACTCTGATGCGTTCAATGAAATGCGGGTTGTGTTCGACAAGGGGCGCGCGATGTACCGTCATGACACGTCATGACGTCAGCATGCGATTCATGCATATATATAGAACCGTCGGATTGCCAGAGCCTGGATGAACGCGCGCAAACATATTCTGAAATCATTGAGAATTATAGATTGAACAGAAAACTACTGCCACCACCGGATAAGATACTAAGTAATAGAGAGGCCACCGCATGGCGGCGACTGCAAACTGGAAATTTCGTTAACCCAGTATGGGCCTTTCACGTCCTACCAGGGGAACATGAAAATGATCTTTGTAAAGCATGTGGGGAGAGGGGTATACCCTCGACCACAGTATATGAGAATGCGTCGACTCCCATGGAGTCGAGGAAGATATCAATAGCAGAGAAAGCAGGGAAGCCCTGCTGCGGAGCGAAGACCCCGCTCGGCAGCAACAAGCCGTCCGCCTGGGGGCTGAAGCCGCGAAGAGACAAAATCTCTTTGTTAGCCTTTAGTCGCGGAGGCTCCAGCCCCTGTCCCCTAGGCCTGCGTGCCGGGGTTGGGGAGTAAGGGGCCTCCATTAACGGGGGACAATAAAAGTTATCATCCATCCACCCATGCATATACGATGCTGACCCCACCGGGCGTCCGATCCAGGCGTCCGTCCGTGCGGCGCCTTTCATTTGCCGAAGTTCCTCGAACGTTGCACCACACAGCAAACAGAAGCAGAGTAGCAGATCGAGATGTCTAGGTGGCGTTAGTACAGCAGGCATCAGCGGCGTTTGAAATTGTTTTACAGGATAGAAAAGACGCAGTATCTGTCACAATTCTCCGCGGACACATTACCACGCCGTAAATGAAGGGAGGAAGGTGGGAGTGAAAGGAGGGAGTGTTTCGGCGGCAGTGCAGACAAATTTGATTGTGTGAAGTACGTTGAGGTTCTACCGTTTGTGAAATTTCATTTCTTCTTCAATGTGCGTTTATTGTCTGAAATGTTTTGATGTGCCAAATAAACAGTGCTTAGCCAGGCAGCTGTGCCATCTTTCAGTAACAGCGATCTTTCCTAAAGAATAATAGCGCTGCGTTCTTGGTACGTTTTAGAGAGAGCGCAAAAATCACGTTTTAGTGCGGCGTAAACTATAGGCAGAGCTGCGCGGTTTTACAAGCTTATGTTTAGGTTTGTCGTGGGAACCTTCACGTCATCAAACATGAGCGAATGAGTAAACATTGCGTCGTGGTTGTTGCAAACAAGTGCAGGCAAAAAAAAAAAAAAAAAAAAAAAAAAGAAGGGAATGCGATATAGCGCAGCAACGATAAATATGGTCACTGTATTCGACTGATCACAGCTGCCCAAGTACAGGACCAGGCAAAATATTACGAAGGCCTCTTAGGCGTTTGAAAACTTCTCACATTCTGCAGAGAATAAAGGAAAGTTTCTTGGGTCATATGCACGAACGCGTCAACGGCACGTGCTAACATTTGCATGAAGCACTGTAATTTTCGCTAAGTAAGAAGTAACAAGACTGATTGCCGAAACGTGTTCTGTAAACGTTTGCGCGGGGCTAGACAGCCGCGGCCAGAATGATACGGAGCATGCTTCGGTGTTCTTAGCCCCCTCTCGTGTTAGCTAATAGAAGTACGAAGGTTTTCGCCATTTATGCGCGAGAACAGCGGCATGTGCAGTCGTGAGCAAAAGCGGTATACAACACTCAGCCGGTGGCGGAGCTCGCGAAAACTGCAAGCCAACTTCATCTAGCAACAGATATCTGTGATCGGAACAATAGGGGCACTGTCCTATTTTATCCACATGCATATGTCACTGTCGCTGTCTCGTGCGCTGTCGCTAGGTTGCATTTTTGCGCATTTTTCCCGAGCTCTGTCACTGGCTGAGTGTTGTATACCACTTTTGCTCACGACTGTACTAGCATATAGTTATGCCGTGAAAGTAGTTTGCTGGCTGAGCGTACTCCTCTGTAGACCACGACTGTACAACCATGGTCGAGAGTAAATACATGTCATTATCAAGTGAAAAAAATGTCATTGTGACAATTCAGGCTCAATTTATCTTCATCAAATAGGTACAGAATATCGACGAAAACAACATGCGATGAGAAAGCCGAAAAAAAAAAAAAAAAAGATGACTACGGCTTAGCTAGGCTAAGCCCGGCTATGTAGGCGAAATATTTACTATACTTGGTTATTCTTTGTTGCTAAGCTAGGTTAGACTCACATAGACCTGAATCTAGTTTAGAGAGTGGAAGCTCGATTGAGCTTCACGGTTTGCTATTGTTTAACTCCTTCATGGCTGTCTGCTAAAGTCAAGAAAACGCAGCCGAAGCACTGGTTCCAGCCCGCGGCTCTTCCATTGCTGTCCGCGAACCTCAAGGGCACCGCAGACTGGTCTTACACGAAACGAAGGTGTCGAGGACATTTTGAAGGGGGAGCCAGATGAGCAGCGGTGGAGGAAAAACTGTGTGGCATGCGTACCTTGTATATTTGTTGAGATACGTACGGGTAACAATTAAGCTTGCCAGCAGTGTGAAGCAGCAGCAGGTGTGTGAAGTAGAAGCGAGCGCCCCGTGCGCCGCGCGTGCGAAGAAGCGCGGTGCCAGCTCCTCGCGGCGCACCTGAGGTGAAATGTCCGGCGCCGATGACCTCGGCTCGGTAAGGATAATAAAGCTTTCGCTTTAAAAAGCTGCCTGTGAGCAGCTTCCCCCATATTTAAGTTGAGAAGCAGTTCAATAACAACAAAAATTATGGGGGGGGGGGGGGGGGGGGGGGGAGCCACTTTTAAGGGTATGAAGCGATAGAGACCGCCCCAATTATAAATCCCCGCTTTAATTAAGCCGCATGGACGTGCCTGTGTGGTCTGATATCACCTTCCCGTATGAAAGCAGAGGCCCGATGTTGGCAGCTTCTGTCACACGTAACGCCAGGCAGCCCTACGTCCTATAGATATATGCGCGGCCTTGTCAGCTACCATCTGCCAGCGCCATGCTCGTTATGTTTGGCTAACAACCAACAACGACAATTCGGGATTCTGTTAACCGCTCACACAAGTTTACTGTACACATAAAGAGCCTTCCTCTCTTCAATAATTCGATGCAGATGTCTCCGGAACGGGTTCAGTCCTGCCTGCATTCCTTGGGCATGCGCTTCGTTGATGGAAACTCCCCAACACACAGTTTTCATAGACGCACACTCGGTGCAAATACTAACGAGAGAAACTTAATAAATAAACGCTGTTTTTAACTGGTAAAAAGTATGTATCGTGTGGCTGTGTTGTTTAGAGGCGCGTGTCTGCAGCCATGATTTCATGCTGAAGTCTAGAGAGATGTCGGTATACAATTACACGGCTGATTTGCGTTAGCGATAATAGCAGTGTGGTTCATCAAGTAATTCATTCCCGTTCATCCGTCTCTGGTGCTGGGGGACAGCCCGCTAGCGCTTCAAGAGGACTAGCCGAAACCGCCACTGCTGCGCCTCCTGCAGCGATACACGCACGTCGCTGCAACTGTTCCATGACTAGGCATTTATGCAATGTATATTCTCAATTGTACTGTCGTGTTAAGTCTTTGTTGTGAATTGTATTCCTTCAATCTCTGTGCGCTTTTATGATTTCTACGAGCTTTGTTGTTTCTTAGATTCCGATCATTTAGTCTTTCCTGATGTATCTACTGCAACTGTGCAGTAACTCCCCTCACTCAATGCTCTGAGAATGCGCCTCTAAGGTATTGTGAACAAATAAATAAATTATGACATGGAACTGCGGACTGCAGCCATACAGCTAATGAAAGTGTAGGGGCGGACAGCCCGCCACTATGTGCAGTCTGGACTCGAATATAAGCATAATTGAATAAGCATACCCAACGACATATGTATTCTGCAAGGATTAAACCAGCTGTAAAATGATTTCTCCCTGAGTGTTTTAGTCCCGCTCTGGCAAACACGCTGAGAAACCGAGTTTTTTTTTCGTCGATTTATTCTCTTCTCGTGCATTGGCAGTGCGGTCAAGAACAATCACCATCATGAGAAGGCACGCGCTAGGGCTCCGTGTCCGCTCATCACGCGCCACGTTCCTCATTTGACGTCCGCCATCTTCTAGGCTGTACTTGAGTGCTTTACAGCCGTCTTTGTGCAAGACACCTCGAAGAGAAGCCCGCCGATTTCTGCTGACGCGCCATGGACGCTGGCCGATCATCTGGAAGGCGGTTGCTGGAGGCCCACCAAGCCGAAGCACGAAGCCTTGGGCCGCGGCCATCCATTGCCCGGGTTCGTGCACAGGATGGAGGATGACGTTCCCGCCATGGGGATGGGTCGAGGTTTCCTTCCGGTGCCCGGTTTCGTATACAGGATGGAGGACGACGTCCCCGGTATGGGGCTGGGTCGAGGCTTACCCGCAACTGGCTAGTTCCGCATCCTCAATCGTCGCTCGCCGCCAAGGGCCCACGGCTAAACGGCTTGCCCCGCCACCTCATGTCCTGGCGGCAGCTGGTTCGGATCGCAGATCCCTATCGATGCCAACTGGCACTCCGAACAACGCCTTGAAACAACCAGATGCTTCAGGACCAAGTGGGTGCATGATGCTCAACCGCGTCGCAGCTGGACTCGCAGTTCTTTTTTTTTTTTTTTCGGAGTTATTTTTATTTTTTCGCATTAATCTGGAAGAGCTCCTTGTAAGCTTGTGTGTGATCTGCGTAGCAGGACTCATGTGTGCGCCAGTGTTGTGTTCCAACGGCGGGGTCGACCATTTTTGGCATGTGTGACGTCGAATGCTGTGACTGTCTGTGAACAAGCTATTTTTCTTTATCATGTCAGCGTGCTCTTGAATGCTTTAAACGTCTTTCTCTATTTAAAATAAATTCTAGAATGCACCCTGCCCCATTTTTCGATATTTCAAGTTCAGTAAAGAAAAACTGCGTTTCCACGAAGCAGAGTTGTCACTCTTTTTAAAGTCGCTTAACACAGCGGGAACAAGAAATGGATAATTATTATTGGTTCACAGGAAGGGAAAGGCGCAGTATCTATCACATTTGTTCAGCGGACACCTTATCCGCGCCTTAAGGCAAGGGAGGAAGGTCGGAGTGCAAGCGGAGAGAAGGGGGAGAGTAGGGGGAGCCGTAGTGGACGGCTACGGAGTAAATTGGACCACCTGGGATTCTTTAACGCGCACTAACATCGCACAGCACACGGACGCCACTTCGTTTCGCCTCCATCGAAACGCAGCCGTCGGCGGTCGGGATCGAACCCCGGTACTCCGTCCGGCACACTAGTCGGGCGTCTTACCACTGCACTACCGCGGTGGGGCGCTGTTGTAAGGCGAAAGCTAGGGTGCTTCGATGCCTTTCGCCTTTTGTACCAACTCGCGCCACCGTTTTCCCCTCCCGGCGGCATATTGGGTCCCACTCGACAGTTGCGTGCAGCGAGCAATAATTGCGGCGGGGGCTCTCCGCAGTTATGCGGCGACTGAAATAATGCGAATGGTCTGGAAAAAGACAGCATTTTTTTTATTCGCTCTTGACAGTAATGTTCTGGCAGTTTCGAGAGTGATCGTTACTTTATCAGAGGTGCAGCAGCTAAGGTATGATTTGTACCAATATTTCTAGCGGCAAAAGTTTAATTTTGGTGCAGTAAAATTTATATTTGGAGCAGCTCAGAGGAAAATAATATTGCACTTTCCACCACGAGTTCATACTGTCGAGCCCTTCAACATGGAAGAAACCCTACTTTCGGCACCAAAAAAATGAAAAGATGTGAGTTTTGGACCGTATGAATGTGATCCAAAGAAAATCTGGCAAGGGCAACCTATCACCGGCGCTACATTTGTTTATTTTTGTAAATAAGGCATGCTATCATAATAATAAAAAAAAAAAAAAAACGAATGTGAGCCATAAAACCAAGGAGGTTAATTTTTCAAACTTCGGGGACAGAATAATAATGAAAAATCTAAAGAATACGCATTTCTTTTTTTTTTTTTTTGTATCTAGCGCGGTTTGACGATGTTAATCACGAGACCGTACATTGTTCGCAAGACTCATCAAACAATGTTTTACTGTCTGCAAAATTCACAGCTTGTGCCGTACTATAGGGCAGCTCCAGAAGAGCTCAATTCGAAGCCGTGACTGCGATCAACATGTGCCAAAAACGAACCCAGAACAAAAACAAAACGTAAATTCAAAAGCAGACGCACAAACAAGAAAAAGGAACAGAAAAACATCAACCCCAATTCGAAAGAGCAAATGCCGAACGCAGGTAAGAAACTAAATCGTAAGTAAAGCAAACTGACGAGCGAGCGCGTCTTCTGTCCGTGATTTACGCTTTCTATCGGCTGGCGATTACTCTGGTTTTAACACGATCTTTTGATTAAGGGGAGGTAGGCGATTATTCGGGATATTAAATAATATATTTCGTGCGCAGATCAGACTTTATAGTATTTCGACGTTGCAGTATCACGGCCGCAGAATGTTGTCCCGCAGTATTGCAAATTATTGCGGCTTGATCGGGGAATTATGGTGCAGCGTGGCGCAAATTTAACAAATTTCACGCTTACGGCGCAGCTTGGTGCAGAAATATGCAGCTGTATCAAAATGCCGCAGTTGGCTCAACTGTTGCATCCCTGCACGATACAGCGGTTGTAGTTGGCTTGGGAAATTCTTAAAAAAAAAAAAAAAAGAAAAAAAAAAAGGAAACATGCTGCTTTTGTTGTTCAAGCACGAGGACTTTTCACACCGCCGGGATCGTGCTTCTCCAATGTGCCAACAGCACGGGGGGTGATAGCTTACTAATGTAACTATCTTTGAGCAGTTTAAACCCACTTTTCCACCGTTCATTCAGATCTTTCCCCTGTATCTTATTACGGTATATCTGAGGTATATTCAACGCAGCAAATGCAATTTTTTCTTCCAAGCCATAGTCCTCCGTTGTGGACAGCTGAGGACAAATCTGAATCCAGGGAGTGATGTTTTCTCACGCTCTTAGCCGCATGTTCGAAACAATATCTTGCGGACGGTTAGGTTTCCTCTGAATGGGGACACTTGGTCGTGAATTGGCGGTACGATGGCTTGCAGGATTGTAGTCGCTATATTGCCTTTTCTAGAATAAATTTAAACAGAGCGTCGTTTTTATTTCTGTAAATAGCTTGGTGTACTAGCACCAGTGTATCCAGTTCACCGATAAGCCGTTGTCTATGTCGGTCGGTCCGGTCCTCGTCAAACCTGTGTCAGATGGTAGTTCGCAGGTGACATGCATGCATGGTAACTTCCATGCCTCACTGGTCGAACAACACCTGCCAGAGGCTTGTTCGGGATTTTCCTGCCGCCGCCGGCTTTTTTGCTAATGAGTCATATAATGCTTTCTCATTAACAAACGTTTTGTCTTGTTCATAGCTCAGTACCAGTAGTAGTTGAATGAGTGAGTATCCTATAAGTCACGTAGGATGTGGAGCAAATGCTGTAAAACGAGTTTCGGTGCAAACTGCCTGACACAATTGACAGTACGTTTACCACTATAGGGTGACTCAGCTTAGTTGCGCCGAATAGCTTGGACGTATGCTGAACCGCAATATTGATATTGCCATACACACCAGTTCCTACTGCGAATTCGTAATCATTTCTCGCAGTGCGATTGGCCAAAAGGTCGCTCATATTCTATATAATCGTCGGCAAACAGTCTGTAATGTTTGGAACTATTCCATTGGTCTTAATAAAGTATGAGTGAGTGAATTAATATATTTATAAGGCGAAGGGGCGAAGCCACTACGCAAGGATGGGAGCATATTATATGCTTTCAAAAAGAAAAAAAAAAGAAAATAAGAAACGAGGTGGGCAGGGTTTTTTTAGGCTGTAAATACAAGCAACGAAAATAATTCTTCAAATCCTTAATAACTGCCACCGACTTACTAGGACACTGAGAACAAAATATACTCATGCATCGCCACCAGTTGCATAACGGAAACTGCGCTGAGCCAAGACAGTTCATTTTGCGTGCAGGTCTTAAGGGCATATAGATGGGCTAAACCGACATTTACTTTCGAACGGCTCCCGGTCCTGACGTCATGAGTATGAATAAGGTGGCGGGAAAGGCTTTAAATCCGATTTTCTTAGGGATAAATGCTTGTTTCCGCGCGAGAAAAGATCATTGCAGCAAGCAAGAGTCGCGGTATGGATTTTCGCCGAGATCGTGAGCCTTGGATGGAACTGTCCTCACTGTCCTTTGATAGGAGCTTTCTGCACGGGACATGCCTTGCGTCGCGGGAAAGAGAGAGAGAAGGGGGGGGGGGGGGGCATTGTCAGTCCGCACACAGGACCACATGGGTCAACAGTTGAATCTCCTCACCCTGAAGAGCTCAAACGCTGGCGCCCCAAGAAGGGTATACGGAGGAGCAACCATTATTGGCGCCGTATCGATGACCGCTCAGCTTTCCCAAAAGAAACTGGGCGCGCGGCCAACGAGTTCGCTGCGTAAGCCAACACTCACGGTTCTCAATACGTTCATTCTGGAGAGTGGCAGCATCGTGGGTTGCTACTATAAGCTCCCTTTCGTTCAGTGTGCTCATGCAGTTATTTTTGCCCTATGGGACCGCGTGTCTGAGCGAAAAGAGTTTAAGCGATTCAACTGAGTGCCTGTTCTGTTCGGCGGAATACTGGAGTAAGAGGTAAAGTTGGTGCTGCTTATCGATATCGATCGCATTTCGTGGACTGGGCCGGTGTGAGTGGAAAGCGGCAGCCAGTCTAGTTCCTCCCCACTGACCGAGCTTTTGCTGCACCCGATGCGGACGGACCCTGAAGTCAGCTTAGCTTAATGAGGGCTATAGATGGTGCTCAAAATACTTCAGCAAGGTATCGTTACCGCGGATCCTGTTTGTTTGTTTGTTTGTTTGTTTGTTTGTTTGTTTGTTTGTTTTTCATCTATTCACTTTATATTTCTTTGTTTTCTGAATACACTTGGTTGTACTGACATAGGGTTTTTATAAAATTCACACAGAGTGTTTAAATTCGGTCATCGTATTCTTGCAAGAATAGCATTTTTTTATATATAATTATCGATATTATAACATTTTTCGCTCTACTTCCAATCCTACGCACGAAGCCGCAGGAATCTGATGATTCACGAAAATACTCCAATAGATCCAACACACTGTTAGACATGTGGATGTTGTATACGGAGTACCATGCAAGATATTCAAGTAAAACTTTTTGTTGGGCTAAACATAACGATGTGAAAAAACTTCGCAAATTAAAAAGCCCGAAGGTGAAAAGAAGAAGGGAAAGGAAAGAACGCTAACTGAAAACTAATCTTTATTAAGGAGAAACGTGCGGAATAAGTACGAGACCGGTGGCAGAACAGTCAGATGCAGTCAAACGTCACGTGCTGTAAAGGGCCTTAAACGCGATGAAACACAAAACAGGTGATAAGGCTAAAAGATGATGGAACTCAAAATAATGTTAAGATATTCAGTTGGTCTGGATGAAGCATTTAACAACCAACAAACATGGACAATAAGAGAATTACGCATGCGCGGAAGCATTGTCAGGAAAATCAGATGAGTCAATGCGACACAGTGTAAAGGTTGTAATAGTGATACAACGAAAACTGAGTGAAAAGCTAAAAGAAGATGGCAACTAAAAATATTCAGTTTCTGACAAAGTATACAACAAAGTACATGGGCGATGAATGAATCATGCATGCGCGGTCAATAACTAAAATTTTACAAAGGGCTTCTAAGAAGGCAAGTTCGCGCTCATAGAGCGATGCAGACGCTTCACGCACACACGCTGAGCCTTTTTTGTTCATAAATAAAGCTTCCTTTAATTCACGGCCTACGCTGTCTCGACTTCTATCCAGAATCATGGTTTCAAGTAACCGAGGCATGCATTTACATTTGCTGCAATGAACCGCAAGATTGGACCCAATTCCTTTTCAGAGCAGGCTTTCGTGTTCTCTCGAACATTCATTCAGGCACCTTCCCGTTTGTCCTATATAAACCTTGCCACATGTTAATGGAATCTGGTAGATAACCCTTTCACTACAACTGACAAACATATGAGTATGCTTTACGAAAAGGTTTGCTCTTTTGGGCGTTCCTTGTTGATCCTGGAACACAATGCAGCCAGCTTACGAGGGGGGAGGGGGGGGGGGGGGGACACTACAGACACCTTGAACTTATTAGCGATTTTTTTCAAATTATGTGCTGCACAGTGAGTGTACGGAATAACAACTGGTATCGCCCTCCTCACCCTCACGAGAGCAAATTACAGTTTCGAATTTCCAAATGGTAATCCTTACAGTTATAAGTTACACCAAAGTTCTTCGGAAATCTTCTGTACAATTCATATCCAGAGCGATGGAGTTGAGCGCAGACGATCAAGAGACGCGAAATCTAATATCAACCCCTCCTATGAGGTTTACTGATTGAACAAAAATTAAAAGCTTCAGGTACACTGAAGCTCCATCATTAAAGAACGCCGGTAGTTTTTCAACCCTTTCAGCTTATCATCAAAGCTCATTGCATTCCTTAGGTCCCCTTTCTCCGGTACAAAAAAAAAAAAAAAAAAAAAAGAAACAGTTCTTGAAAACTACCGAACAGAAGTGTTTAGACCAAAACTCGGGAAACCGTGAAACCATGTTCATATCAAGCGATGACGTCAGGACAGCCCATCCAATTGCATCACCTGGCAACCGTCAGCAAAAAACTTGGGTCAATATTTGCCTTACATGGTCAAGCAAGCTCGGAATTCAGCAAAAGCAGATGATATTGACAGCCGTATACGTCCAGTGACGTCGCTTTCACTCAATGTTGCCCGTTATAAGTCTTTCCTATTGAGTCCGGAAGATTTGCTGATTCTTGTTTGCATACATGCACTCTTCAAGTCGCCTAATCACTAATCCTTTAATGTGTACCTCTGTTATCTCACACGTACTCCTTAGAATACAGTCGTAAGCTACCTCACTGTGTGATAGGCCACCCAACATATATACATATAGTACAGGGCTGCTTTAACCAAGCTAAACCAACGCACCTGTGTGGTCTAGCGTGTGACTCGGGATTCCAGGGCTCCGGAGGGTTCGATTCCCACCTCAAAATACCTACCTGAGTTAGCACCACCTGTCAACTACCACCTGCCAGAGCCATGATCGGAATTGTTTGATCACAGCCAGCGCTGACGTCAGATTTTCTACACTCTTAATCTGGTTCCAGATAGGTTCCAGTTATAAGTGGAACTTCTAAAAAAGTTCCTCTAAATAAGTGGAACATCTTTCAAAGTTACACTTATAACTGGAACGTATGTGGAACCAGAGTGTACAGAAAGGGAACTTTAACGCTGCTGCGTTGAAAGTGAAATAAAGGATTTCATTTACGCCCCAATAAAAATTGACAACAAACAAAATTTCTTCGATTTACGCAGAAACCTGGAAGCATTTTTTTTATCCAGCTCCTTTCCATAGTTCTTAAAACGGACTCATTAAATGATCGTGAACCAGGTTCTGTGCACCGAGTTGAGAAGTTACTTGCACATGAATACGGCAGCTAAACCGTAGAACAGACGTCATGGGTAAAGTTACGTTAAGACACAGGCATATAGGGCACATTGTCACAAGCTTAGAGTATTAAAGTTCCGCAATTCCCTCAATGGCAGAAGCTTAGTCACATGTGGTTGCTCCCACTTATAACCCCATTTTTTGGGAGCCTCGTACTGACATCACAGGCGCTTGACCATTTATGTCAGTTAATTCATTTCATACCGCCCGCAGTGATTGCGAAAGGAATGAATATGATTGTGTGGGTTACGCTGCATAATAACTGTTACTATAAAAACAATTTCCAAATTAAGTAACCAGCATTTAAAACGTTAATTAATCATAACCATTTTTTTAATGTAGGCGGAGCAAAAAAATATCCTAAACGCATTCTAAACACACTCAATTCATTTCAACTGGGAAGAGCGTTCTATTTTTGGTTTGTTTTTATTTATTGATCAATTTAAGCGGTGAAAACCTATTTATCAAAAGGCACAAAGTGATGTTGTATAATAAGTTATTGCCATGATTTATATGCATCTCCCCCAGGATGAGTAGAATTTGTACTAATGAATCGTACTCTTTAACATCCATCCACATTAACGTGAGCAAAAATTACTCCTTTAATGGAAGGTATAACGAGAGAGAGAAGATGGCTACACAGTATGAAAGAGCACTGAGCAAGGGTTGAGGGGGAACATCAGTTCAAAAGTTATTCTTGCATCGACTTGAGGACAAAAGCTATGCTCACGGGCAGGAAAAGCAGGGAAGAAACCAGACAAGACAGTTTTAAAATGCCGGTCATCAAAGAACCCGAGTTGATAAAGAATCATATATTGACATTTTCACGACCCTCGTTAGAACCTATTTTTTAGACCGAGGGAGAGCGTGAGGAGGGTTACTCCTAAGCGCCTGCACGAGCAAAGTGCACGCATTGTCCAATATCTTAACGCTCCACGACCGATTTATGAAAAGGCCCGGGACATCTACCAGCCCAATGTCACTCTTGCAGGTGTAAGCCAAACGAAGTTAACTGGGAGTGTTGGTTCAGGATGCATATATGGCAGAAGCAAGAACACAATATTGTGGCCCTGGAGTCGCCAAGACATACCTTATAGGAAAGGGTTAGTATTTGTACCGTCTTTGCCAAAAGTAACCAGGCTGCAATGTCTGCTTGTCAGCATGCATCATGAACTTCTTTCTTCTCTCCTTCCCCTTCCCCAGTGCAGAGTAGCAGGCCAGATTTGAATTATTCGGGTCAACCTCTCTGCCTTTTCCTTTCAATAAATCCATCTAATCTAATAAATTCTAATGAAGTGATTTAAGTTTTGATAGGTGCCGTGAAGGCGTTTTGCAAGGCCAAGAGGGAAACCATCCAGTCCGGTTACTTTTGGCAAAGATGGTACATCATGTCATTAGGGTTTCGCAGCCGATTCGGTTTGCCGAATCTCGTGTTCGAAACGATTTCCAGCATCTCCCATCACTGGTACACGTACATGCGTATCCTTATATTAGCTATCATCTCTGAATAATAAACTGGAAGTTGCACTCTTTCTGCGTTTTCACGTTACTACGGTCAGAACCGCTTAGCGAATAAGCACCAACTGGTAGTCCAACGTGTCCTCTTCGGCGACTTTTTCGTCTGGGGTGAAGGCACTTTCTGAGAACATTTCGCAAAAAAAACTTTCAGTCAGCACCGTGGCTACAGCAAGAGAGGAAAAGTCGCATGGGAATGCGTCGCGGTGACACGGCGCTCGCCAATCTGTGCCCGTCGTCCGTCCTTGCGCGGCGGATACTTCCATCGCCAGCGTGAGCAGAGCGAGGACCCTAATTCCGGTCGTTATCTTGAGTGCCTCTTCGTTTTTCTCTTCTGTGATCGCGAGTTGGGGGTAGTCGCGCCAGCTCGTGTTTTGTTGCGGCCAGGAACTGAAAGCCAAGATCTAGCAAAGACCACTTTGTGACGCCGGGCTGTTTGCGCTGCCGCGTGATAACGAAAACGGGCTGGCCATTCGAACCGATAACAGATTATATAGCACAGCTCACTGCGAGCTAGGGAAATGCGCTTCCTGACCCTCGCGCCTGGGTGAAGGCAGGAGAAACTATCAAAGGACTGGCGGCAATTTTCTAGCGCATTAACTTAAAATTTAATTGAGCGCCACTCGTGGCTATTTTGTGTGACTCGTGTGAGGGCGCGTCTAGGATAGCGCCAGAAAAGAGCGCGTAAAGTCCGTGTGATTAAGCGTGGGACGATCGATTTCGGAGCTCAGGAGCGAGAAGAGGCAATTAATGCTATCCTGATGTCCCTGCCTCGCATTGCTTCTCTTCAATGGTTGTTTAGCTCCAGTAAAAGAAAATAAAACTAAACAAGGAGAGGATCCTAGTCATATTCCACCTTGAGAGAGAGTGTGTGCGGATTTGTCCGCGGCAGTTTTTCAAACATATATGTAACGAAGTTATACGGCATATCTATGGCAGATGATAGTTGTCAGGTGACGTGACCGGGCACTGTTAGGTCCTCGCGTTGTATGCTGCCTCGGGTAGCTCTTTTGAAGCAAAATGGCGAGGTGGGAATCGAGCCCTCTTGGGCCCTGGTATCCCAAGAAGCCACCCAGGCCCGTTTTGTAAGGCTCGGTTAAATCCGAGCTTTTATATCTATGTCGTGGGGTCTTTCACATGATGTGATCTGTAACTGTCATCGCAGCACAGATAAAAGATACGTCAAATTAGGAGGAACATCTGCGTTGTCATGAAAAACAAAAAAACGTGAAGCGATTTTCTTCTTGTAGTCAGACGTAAATAAACAACTCGCTTCTTGACGCATGTGCGCTATTGTGATGAACCGATGAGAGGCGCCTTTTTGGATGCTATTACGAACTTGCATGACAGGCTTAATTCCTACACCCTCTCGTGCATATACTTTTTTTTTTTTGCGTTATGAGCCAAAAACAAAATAAAAAACCTCTTAAGCTACATCTTAAGAGGTGAACGGTGAAGCATAGTAGTAGTAGTAGTAGTAGTAGTAGTCATCAGTAGTCATTTTGGCCGTTACTATTTATTGCTAAGCATTATTAGTCATTTATAATCACTTGTCGTTACAAGTCGTCGTTAGACGCATTGGTCATTACAACTCATTAGTAGTAATGTTAGTCATTACTACTCATTACTAAGCATTTTAGTCATTTCTAATCAATTGTAGTCGTTACAAGTTGTCGTTAGACATATAGTGATTACAAGCCATTAGTAGTCATTTTAATCATTACTACTAATTACAAAGCATTTTAATAATTTCTAATCGATTGTAGTCGTTACAAGTAATCATTAGACTTATCGGTCATTAGCAGTCATTACTAGTCATTATAACCTCTATTAATCCCTAACTATCACTATTAATAATTTTTCCTTCTCTAATCTGTCTTCATATGACGTACATTTCCTGATGAATGACGCATCCGGCGGTTACTGTGTGTGTGTGTGTGTGTGTGTGCGCGCGCGCGTGTGTGTGGCGGGGGGGGGGGGGGGCGAGTGCTTCAAGCATCTAGATACAGATACGCCGGACAATATCTGCTTGCTTGACTGCACTGGTGCGCCTTTTATACCTGCAATATTTCTGCCTGCAAGGGTAAGAATAGAGGCTTTTACTGCAGCGTGTCGAAGCCAGAATCCTTTTCATCACGATGCTGAACGGGACTGTGAGCCATGATTCAACGGAAGTAGTTTCGTGAAGTGAAGAAAAAAATTAGAAGGTCTCTTTAGATGTCTCTTAAGAGGAGAATGGCGAAAGTCTATCCTTCCTCTCCTTCGATTTGCTTCTCATCGTTCCTCTTATCGGCGTTCGTTACAGTGCTGCATATAATTATAATTGGTTCACAGGAAAGGAAAGGCGCAGTATCTGTCACACTTTCTCCGGCAAGTGTGAGTTTGGACGGTACACCATCGCTCCTGTCGCGTGGCGTTCCTTGGCGCGCGCTCAAGTGTAGCATTGCAGATGGCAGGAACGCTAGACAAGAACTAATCTCGTGGAATCTCGCGGAATACGACATATCTCGCGCACGGGATTTTGTTCCATAAGCCTAGAAAGGCTTTCGCCTTGAAGTTATAGTGTGGAGTGGAACTCTCAGCTCATCCCCTGCACTGTTTGTTCACATTCGCTATACGCGCCTTTGCTATCTTCTTTGTTGTTTTATTCGCTGCCAACGCGTTAGCGACCAAATGATCCGCCTTCGCACTGATTTGCTTATGACGTTCATTTCCTCTCGTAGTTTCTCCCGGGTACTCGCGACGCTAGCGCTCGGCACATATGCGAGAAAGGCGGACGATATACATTTTCTACTGGACAACGCCGTGATTGTGTCACGCGCAGGTACCTCTTCAGATGCCAAGACATCTGAAGGAAGAATCGCGCCCTCTTGACGCCAAAGGCGGAGAACGATACGTGTATCGCCGGCCTCATCATCGCAGATGAGGAAGTTAGTTCAAAAGTGCCCCGAAGGTCAAGTGTGAGGTTACGGTGAACTCATCACCTGATTCAGTGGCACTCGGAAAGATAACATGGAAGACGGAAGTGTCGCCGGACGCAGTCGAACACCGCATGCCTCCAACGACTGACGAAACCTTGATAGAGGGCAGAAAAATATGGACATGTGTGTCAGCATTTCCTATTGAATGCATTATCCAAGAACTCTGCCGCTACTATTACTGGTAAGCCCTTCCCAAATCAATGAAAATGAGCCGCGGGGCCGCGTAGATTTTGTTAAGACACCTGAGCAACTAAATTCGGTTCGTATTTAAATCCTCGCTCCAAGCATATAGTGTGATGGCTGTTCGGCAAAGGCTGGGAGGAACTGCGGAAATGAGCGTGAGTGCTGAAGGTGACGCCGGTTTGGTTGCAAGACCCGCCGCCCATTTCCAAGCGTGCCCCTGAGAACTCGTCCACGAATCGTGCAGCTTTCATTCGTCGTAACAAGAACTGGGCGCGATCAGAAATTTTGGGCTGAAATGACGATGTTGATAGTAGTGTCTTTTTGATAAGCATACACGGTGCTCCAAATTGCGGATAGAATGTGGAAATGACGCGCCACTGTGCAAACAATATGAAATCTGTCAGCAGGTGCTACATCCCGGGAATGTTTCCGTGCACCTGCGGCTGGAATGCATGTTGTTTTTTTTCTTCATTTTGTGCGGCTAAATTTGCGAAAAAGCATTGCATCTGAAATGCATCGATTACAGCCGGGGGTCGCATTTCTTACTCTACCTCTCGCCCACTCGCCCTTTACATGCAAGTGATGCTTCAGACCAGCCACGTGCTTATGAGCGCCTACGGAAGCATGCCTCTCTGCATTCTCTATGTCACGCGGCTCAACGTAGAACGAGATGGCAGGAGGGCTGCAGCCACGCGGAAGTTTCTCCTTCGCCGCGCTGACCGGATGCCCGCTCTCCGCTTCCAGAGTCGCGGAAAAGCAAATTGAGTGTCTCGGCTCGTTCCCGGAGAATGTTGTGACTCAGAATGCTGCTGCGCCGACTGAGCTCCTTCGCCGGGTGTGTACGCGCGCTTATCAATGGCAGGTTTCTGTTGCCCGTACGTTGCAGTCGCGCAGCGAAACCACCGAGCGTGCTCCGAGCCGCGGCGTTGGCGGCCGAAAGCGGTGACTCAAGGTTGCCCCTTCGAGCGTCCGCGACCGTCAGAGACTTCTGCGCAGCGACGACGCTCACGGTTGAGGGCGCGAGTCCGTGCTGCAAATGTCAACACTCGAGATACTGGATTCTTCCATGGGTGCCAGGCGTTCTCGGCTGCCATTTCTGACCGAGTGCGAGAAGTAAAAAAACGAACGACGCGAATGGAGAAGATACAGGGCGCGGGGCAGCGAGCTTCTTGGTATAGGGCCCTTGATAAGGTGCTATTTCCGAGCGAGCGCAGTCGCCGTTTGAGCGTCGCCAAGTGGGTCCTCCATACACGGGCTGACCGTGGGCCGGACGGAGCGAGCGGCCACGGGTCGGAGTCTGCCACGACAGAGAAGTGCACCACTGCGCACCAACACTCTGCGACTTGGCCTGCTGGACCATTTTAGTGCGACGTTGAAGCTCCGTTTCAGGCGAATGCTTAGAGGCTGCTTGACATTTGACTGGAGTAGAATTCTTTCTGTGAGCAAGCAGGGTGTTTCGGTACTTGCCTGTATGTTTCTTCTTCGTTACGGGGCATTCTGCGAGAACATAGCGCATTGTTTCTGACTTCCTGGTTCTACCCTTTAAAGTGGAGCTGGGGCGCTCGCACGGAAGAAATTAAACAAAGTGATGATGAAAACATAAGGCGGAGAAATACAGCAGCACTAGCCACAGAATCTGCGCGTAGTGACCCAGGAGGTCCAAGAAACTCAGCACCTCTAAAAGGCAAAGGAAGAGGGTCGAGGGTAGACAGTCGAGAACAATGTTCCCAGGCTCTTTCTGCGTATATGGCGATCTAAGGAGGGTAAATAGTTCACGTCGAAAATACTAACAGCATATAAAATCTTACCGCTTTAATTTTGTGGCATAACGCTTCCTAGTCTACGGCGGCGATAATGTGTTATCACTAGGAACCCTGGAGGTTGAGGTTGTTGCAAGCTAGATGGTAGGATTAGCCTTGGGAGTTCTCCTCTCACGTCAGTAACTGCCGCGTTTCTCTTTCCCTGTCCAGACAGAAAGAAGCTGACTGACTTTGTACCTCAGTAAATATATGTGTTCAGGTATGACACTTATTTGAAAACCTGTCCACAGGCGATAGCCTCGAAAATTGCTTTACATCCCTCATTTCTTTCTGCTCTCCTGCGCGCGATTTTTATTGAAGGATTTTTTTTTTTTATTATTATTTTTTTTTTTTTGGTCCTCCGTGACAGCCACATCGCAGGCATCTGTCCGCCAGAATTTTCACCGCAAGCAGTGCGCGCAAGCTGCGCAAGCTACGAGATAGGACGCACGTAATTTCCACCTCCGCCTCGGGCATGCAGACCGGCGCTCACGTACGCGGCTCCCTCTCAGCGCCCACGGCAAGGCATGAGCGGTCACGTGGCTTTTGACGGACGTTTCCTGCCTCTTCGCCACTGCGCTCTTCACGCGGCTTCCCTGTCGCGGCGGCGCGTCACCGTCACGGCCCGTCTGAGAGGCTGCGCCCAGCACGCGCCGACCCCCCCACCCGTCTGCTTCGACTGCGAGCGCAGCAGCAAAGGCCGCAAGTGACGCAAGCCACGTCTCGCTGCAGCGAAGTTGTCTTTCGCAACGACAAAATGCGCTTGCCTGCTGCTTGTGAGGTGGTCCCACTGGCGAAATTTCCGTTCTCAACTAGAAACACACGCAGTATTCTTGGCAGTGTAATTGCGCCGCTTCACTGATAGTTGTGGCGAACTAACCCTCAGGAACTGCCTCGTAAATCTACGATATCACACATATTTCTACACGCTCGCCACTAGCAACTAAGAGCCATAAATTTCACTGATTTCTTCAATTGCTACTTTTTTACGATGAACGAAGATGAACTACATGTGGTAGAGCCTAACGTACGTACATTAGGGTTGCCGAACGAAAACAATGCTACAGAACTAACGCACATAAACAAGATATCTGCCCGTTTCCTCTATGATTTGTTACTGACTGATATATAATCGGCTTCTGTCTTCCGAAGTTCCAGTGGCTATACTTCCTCCGACCTCATTTCACAAGCGCTGCTGAATTATGCTCCTATACCGAATACAAATTCGAGTGCATGCTCTTGTTCGGCTATCGCTGCATTTGTTTGGTTAGAATTCGGTTCAGTTAAAAAAGGGACACACATTCCGCTACCAGATGGGGGTATAATTTTAATTTGGTCGTTTAGTTTCGGAGTTTGAAAAAAAAAAAAACATTGCTAATTACAAAACTGCAGCGTGAGGAACCATAGTTGCGTCTCCATTGCAGAAACGGGTCTTCGTGATTGTAGTGCCTGAAAGATAATCTGCTAGAGCCTGTATATCAAAGTTGAAATCCCACCATTTATTTAGTTCATCTGATGTTTCATCTGAGCATTTACGCCGTCCACATAAGCTGCATAAAATTCGTTAGTAGGCTATATTTGCTTCTACACAAAGTAGCGAGCGGTATCAGCCCTCGGCGTTTATTTTAAAGGTTCTAATCAGCTGATAAACATTATCAAAAGTTGTGGGGACCTTAAGAGTGGGATGCGACAGCCTTACAAGCAACGTTGCTGCTACATGCTTCTGCCATCGCAGCCTGAGGTGCTCGTAATTGTCACCGTAGTGCTACGGAACCTCCTTCTATGGCGACATAACTTGCCGGGTCTTCGTTGCTGCCTGGCACCGCCATTGTTGCAGAAGCACCTGAGAGCGTGTGTGCACTCTACTCCTCGCGGTTGCATGCACCTGCAGGTGCCGTTTTTATGTTTGTGTGTGTTCATCATGTGAAATAAAAATTAGAGGTCGCTGTAGAAACTGCACTGGAATAATGCGAAATCATTAGCGCTGCCGCGACGTTTTTTGTGATTTTACCTTTACTTTTTAGTATGGTTTTATGGATTTATTTCTTTATTCTGGTTTTATTTGTTATTTTATTTTGTTTTAACTTGTTTTATTGTGTGCATTTACCACTGCCATTAACTATGGTCATCATCATTATTTAATATAATAATTACAATCGCCACTAATTATCACTATTTATTTATTACATAGCCTATTAGTAATTTGTTTACAGGAAAGGAAAGGCGCCGAGTCTGTCACACTTTCTGTGTGGACACATGAAAACACCGTAAGGGAAAGTCATATTACTACACTGCACTAAGCCTCGTAGCTTGACTTTTTGCGTCTGCGGTTTAGCCTCACCAACATAGCCTGTTCAACATAGCCTGTATGTAGATAATTGATCAGAAAGTAGAAAATGAAACAACTACACGCCGCCGCTGGGATCCGAAGCCACAACCTCTGAGTTTCGCATCTCTTTGAAACAAGCTGCATATTTTTTTGCTAATACGGTGCATACCAGGTTGTTGGTACACGCTTTCACCGATGAGTGAAGTTTAACCCGCCTAAAGATAAAGGGAACGACCATAAATCAGCGACACTTCCTGTGCTTATTTTTTACTCAAACAGCAACGTCCGGTTCGTGTTCGACCGACATCGCAATGAGCAGAAAGCGACTCGCTGAGGTGGAGACGAAATGCCTCAGCTCGCAGTGTTCGCAGGAAAGACGAGGCATCCGCACGCTGAGGCAGCTGGGCGGCGGGGCTCCGTTCCGGTACTACGCGGAGGCGTCGGCTGTCAAGGCACAGGAAACTGGCGCAAGGCTCAAGCTTGCTCAAGCTGTGACGGACGCTAGTGATGACGCGCACCCCGCGAACAGTGACGCCCAGGGAAGAGCGCGCTGGAGGGTGGAGGGGGTACCAAATCGTCGTCACAAACCCGGACACCGTGCCGGGACCTGTCGATCGGCGCTCGCGCTATTTATCCGACTCGTGGGACGGTAGTCTTAATTGGGAGCCCGGTAGCGGCGGCGGGAACCCGTTTTGCCCGGCGGCCGCTTCGTGGCCGGACGCCGCGTCTTTCGGGATTCACTTCACGTCGCCCGTGCGCAGCTAATTCGGCACGGACGGGCGCACCTAGCTCGCTGCTTCTCGCAACTTATATCGACACGCTGCCCACCGAATGGAGCGGTGAGAAAATGACGGCGCCGCACTGATTGCTCCGCCGCGCTGATTGGTCCGGCGGGCTAATTTCAGCCAGATAAAAAGGCTGCTCTTCCTTGGCTTCTCCGGACGGGATTCCGTACGCGACGCGTGCGCCCTGCGCGTAGTGCCGATGTACGAAAAGGGGGGGGGGGACTCTCCGCTCATTAGCCGCGGCGTCGTCCTTGCATTGTTTCTGCTGGAACGACAGTGCGCGTGTGTGTCGTACATGGCGCTAAATGCGGTCTTCCTGTTCTGTCCCGTCTGGCTGCGAGCGTGTTGGATTCTGCGTCCGCGGCCGTCGACGCTATCTGCATTCAAGTCTTTTCCTGTGATCCGCGTACGGCTCAAAGCCTCTGGCCCCGACGAGCCAGTTCGTAGTATCTCTTTGGCCCATCTCAATGTGTCCATTGTGTTGTAAGCTGTGTACGAATCCGAGCATGCCGTGATTCATTTCCATCCTAAGTGGCGAGCCCCTGTTTTTCTTTTCGTTAGCGGTGCGGAAATTTTCTCTGTTCCCTTGCCCCGCGCAGATGCACGACTGTTCTGCGCTGTGCGTGTTCATCCTCGATTGTTTATGCATTTCTCGCCGCGCCATGAGGATAAGTGTTCGTGAGCGCTCGAGGCTTCTGCATTTCTGCTCCGGTCGTTCGGGCCCGGGAATCAAATCAGTACATCTATATCTGTCTGCTCTGCGGTCAGGCCCGAATGATCGAGGGGCTCACCAGCATCCAGCTTTCGTCTTGAGTTAGTTATTATATCCGCAGTCTAACTTTTCAGTGGCATGACCTGCTTGTGGAACCGGGCTGAAGGTATTAATTGCGTTGGTTTAAGCACACCAGGGGGATTTGAATAGGTACAAACCGCGTACCTGGGCCCCCGTTTAAGCGTGCAGAGTGGCTTGTGTATACAACCAAGGAAGTATTTGTTTCGCAAAATAATGGAAGAGGGACCTGTAACAAATGCTTCTCGCAAAAAAATAGGTCTCTTGTTTTTCTTGTTGCTTTTCTCTTACCCCCCCGATCCGCATCTTGCGCTTGTTGTCTTCTGCAGCGTCACTGTTGCGCTGAATGTGAAGAGTGGCAGTAGTTCCTTCCCACAGGAAAAGTGCAGTTTTCGCTTTGCGCATTCCCTTCTCCGCCTTCGTTGTGTCATTTCGCACAGAGTAAACTTCGCGCACGTCATCATTCAGCCCGGGTGAAGCAAGCTGAACCAGCTGATAGAATAACAGACATCGTTTTGTTTTTCTTGATCGTCATGCATTCCTCCGTTGCGCTGTGAAAATGTCAAACATTATCAGACCGTCGCTGCGTGAACCTATTTCTGTCGAAGAGGTCGACGCAAAAGCTCGGAAATTCTGGATGTCGCGGCTGAATTGTTGACAAATAGCGGTGCCTCGACACGTGCTGAAAATTTGGTGACACGTGTTCAGGCGCCTTGATCTCAATTGGGCATAGGTTAATTTCGCTGCTTCAAACTGCGCAATTCAACCTCTGGCCTAACTTCGAGTGGAAAATAGCTCGAATGAGGCCAAAAATACGACAAAATGTTCTGTAGGTTTGTCGTAACATCAGATTTTCTCTAATTGGGCAGTGCCTTATTGTTACGTCGGTTTTCTCTGGTACTACTCTATAACCTGTAGTGTTTTTTGTTTTTTTTCTGTAGTAATTTTCTGTAATCGGTAGTTCTGTAATACTTTTCTCTGTAACCACAAATAATTCTGATGTTACAACAGACATTTATGTCGTCATTACAGGTTTGCGGGCCGAAAACGGCATAGAAATTCTGTCGTCACGGCATAAAATTTTCTTTTTCTTTTTTTCGGCTGTCTGCATAGCCCCTTGAAATATGGGAGGCACTATTCGCAGTTAAACGCATCACTATTTATTCATTTTTTTTCCTGCTTCCAGTCGAAGCGAGCTTAACTGCCAGTGTATAGTTTCTGTGAGATGTAATGCAGACCTAAACGACCAATCACCTTGTCATCTTGCTGAGCAGTCCGTTGCCACCTTTGCCGTCTCTTATGCCGGATGTCTGCGTCAGAGATTGCTGTGTGAAAAAAAAAAAAAAGAAGAAAGAAAGAAAGCATAGAACTATATGCACGGCTTCTTCAAATGCATATCATTTTACGAGCGCGAGATTAAACAGATTGCTTGCGAAGCTGCTGAATATTAATGCTTCGTTCCATGGCTAAAGGAATACAGAATTATTGCATTGGATAATGCAGTTTCAAACATGCACGCAACCTTATCCTACTTGTACCGTTTTTCATCTTTCTTACAGGCACTGAGATGAAGCCAAGGGGGAAAAAAGAAAGTGCTGGAAGCGTTAAAGTACGTGGAACATATTTGCTTATTTTGAGCGCAACTCGTTCCGAGTGGTCTGCAAACTGTGCTCTTTGCGAAACTGCCAAGGCTGGAGCATCAGAAAAAGCGCTCGTGGTGAAAAGGAAGTGGATGGATGGGGGGATGGATGGAATATAGGAGCGTCCCCTTTGAAACAGGGTGGTAGCAGTTGCTATCATGCTCATTTAGTTGCCTTATATTATAGCAACCTCTAGCGGCCGAGCCAGATGATCAGTGTGCCTTATTGATGATTCTAAATGTTTATGGCGCGAGAGAGAGCAGCCATGGTTGAAACAGAAAATGGCGCAAATGGGACAAGAACAAGAAGGAACATAAACCAACAGGACTGGCATCATCTACATTCCTCCTTGTCCTTAGCCCCGACAAGAGGGTCGTGGCAGCGTTAAGTGTCCCGTGTCGCAGAAAATTCGACGTCGTCAGCGTCGTTGGCTAAAAATTTCGATGGGGCAGTGGAAATTGAGGAAGAGGTCAAGCATGTTTGGACTAACGCTAGATTTCTCAGGGAGGTTCATATAACCAAATGAAAGTAAAGTCGGTTAAGTTTGTTTAGGGTGGGAATTGAATGTACGCACGACGTGGGATAGACTACCCATAAGCCACGAGGGCACTTATTCGTTTATTTGCTTTTGCATATCACCAGTTTACACTCGTCTTGTTCTTTTTTTGTCAAGCTGTATAAAGGTGGACCGTTGTGAACGCGTTGCGGTATTTAGCGAAGCGCCTTAGAAACATGTGCATGAGTAATTGTGGCTATGCGGACTAAGAACTAGGTAATGTACGAGTCAAAGGAGAACTTAGTGATGACTTATCGTGCGAACAATCTGGTTCGTGCGTGTATATATTATATACATATACGTGTGTGATATATCAATGACTAAGATGTGATTCATGTATACCTTAATTCATATGTAAGGTAATTGTGAGAAATGCAGTCAGGATGCGTAGTGTGTGTAGCGTGGAGTGATTTAGTGGATTGCCTGTGCAGTGAAACCGTGAAGTGTATCGCGTGATTAGATGTGTACTTAAGAAGGGATATGTTGATGATTGGCCAGTGAATGGGGGAGCGATGATTACTTATAGAAGCAAAGCTCTACGGCGTCCCCGAAGTTTTTCGTTTTCTTTTTTACGCAAAGTAGGGACAAATACCTAATTTCCAAGCACCTCACTGAGCACCAGGCAAGGGTAAAAGTCTATACCAGCAGTATCACCGGTGTGTGCCCATTGGAGGCAACGAGGACCTCCCGCATGCGAAGCGGATCCACTCGGCCACCACTGCAGTCGCAGTGTGATCGTGCTTGGAGGTGCGATTCGAAACAGAGGCAGGGAGTGAGTGAAATGCGTTCTGGATGACGTGGCTTCAATATGTCGACAGAATGGCAGCCTATTTGTGATTCCGTGATAAGAAAATGATGGGTCATGGGGTATGGTATTGCTCAAGGCGCCAAACTGTTATCCTAATGCGAAGACACGTGACCGAGTGATGAGATGAAAAATGACAGCGATGGCAAGAAAAATGGATCAAGTCATCCAAGCCATTTTAGTAACGTTGATTCGGTGGTCGTACGACGCACAGGTCAAGCCGAACATCCGCGATGCATCGCTGGATGCATCCAGACACATCCGCGACTTAGGCCACAGTCATTTCAGACAGTCCTATACTCGTCGTCCGTCTAATGTACTCGCTATTGACCGAGCTATATGTGGCGTCAGTTTCGCCGAATTTCATATAAAAATTCTGAACCAATCGTCCTACAGTGTGGTCGTATGATTTCTCGCTCCGCCTATAGCATACACGTGCTAGCTAACTTGGAGCCTAGATAGTGACAGATATTCGTGCTAATTACACGTATATATCTGCCATTTGCTTTCAAACCTGCATATTGACAAATACAGCCCCGATACGCCACGTGAAGCATGACAGTATACGTTAAGTACGTTAATACACACAGACCGAATATAGCAGTAGCGTAAAATGCTTTTAACACATGTTCAAAGAGCGAATGAAGATACCTACAAGGCAACTTAATTCGCACCACTTCATTCTTGTATGACTGGACACTCTCGCAGCAGAAAACTGTACTCGAAAACCCCCCTATACAACACTTCACCCGTTGCACTAATGCTTTCGCATTTACACATGGGCAAGCAGTCTTAAATGTCTTTGTTATTATTATTTCTACCAAGGCCGCTGCAGTGTGTGAATAAAAAAGCTTGTCATTTCATCTCGCTCTTAATGGCTCGACACCGTGTGCTTCCGTTGACTTGAGCTTATAATCGTTTCCCGAGCTTCGTTCACCAGCATGCAAGGCTATTTCATCAAAGCAGTGGCTCATACCCTGCAAACTGATTGGAACTTAATTTTTTTTTTGTTCACAATTTTAAACTTCGCCAGAATAATTAATATGACATAGACAGGCAAAACAGAATGACGGGCCTAAAATTTAGTATGCAGAAAACTTAAGTTGAGCAGCTTCGGAAATGAAGAACAATTTGGTACAGGCAGCAAGGCGCTGGAAATGGTAAGGGTATACGTCTAGTACTATGGATATGGGTAATAGCTGCAGATTCAGATGCAAAAGGGAAATCACTAGAAGAATCAGATCGGAGTGGAGCGAATTCGACAAGTACTCTCAGATGATGAACTGCAGGTTGCCAGTATTCTTCGGGAAGAAAGTGTTAACTGTACGTCACCGGTACTCACATATGGAGCAGAAACGTGGATGCTAACGAAAACGGTTCAACTTAAATTGAGGACGGCGTATACACAGACGGCCATAAAACAAAAAATGGTAGGTGTAAAGGTTGAGGGAACGGAAGCTTGCCGAATGGATAACGGAACAGGCGCGAGTTAATGCCATTTTAGTAGCGATCGTGAAGAAGAAATGGCCCAGGTGGCACAAACCATTGGTACAATATTGGCATTACATTGGCAGCAGCTGACTTAACATAGGAAAAGTGTATGGCCAACATAGTACCAATATTGGTCGACAGTTTGTGCTGCCTAGGGGACATGGGCAGTACATGTAATGCGAAGGCAGGTGGTCCCTAAGGGTGACATAGTGGATTTCAAGGGAAGGCAAGCATAACAGGGCGTGGCAGAAAGTTAAGTCGGCGGATGAGGTTAACCCCGCCGCAGTGGTGCAGTGGTAAGACGCCCGACTACTGTGCCAGAGTACCCGGGTTCGATCCCAACGGCGGCTGCTGCGTTTCCATGGAGGCGAAACGAAGAGGCGTCCGTGTGCTGTGCGATGTCAGCGCACATTAAAGATCCCCAAGTGGTCGAAATTACTCCGTAGCCCTCCACTACGGCTCCTCTTTCTCTCTTTCCACTTTCACTCCCACCTTCCTCCCTTCCCTCACGGCGACGTTCAGGTGTCCACAGAAACAGGTGTGACAGATACTGTGTCTTCTTTCCCTTCCTGTGAACCAATTATTATTATTATGAGGTTAAGAAGCTTACGGGCACCAAGCGGGTCTTGTCATCTTCATTGGAGGAGGTATCCCTTAGAAGGGTAAGGGCTGGAGTGGCCCAGTTTCCCGTCGGTCACGTCCCGATGGCGTACTGAAGAAGACGGACCCGCCACCTACCCGAAGTGTTCCATTCCGACTGTAGAGGTGGATGTTCGCCATCTGCTGTGGACTTGTGCAGAACACACATTCTCACTAGAAAGTGGGACTAATGGCAACAAGAGAAGAAGACTTCTCCAAGTGGCTGACCGACAACAATAAGAACAGGAGCCTTCTACAGTTCCTGCAAGAAAATTATTTACGTGTGTTCATATAGTACCCCTTAAGGCAAGTTTGCGAAATAGAAACAAAATGGATACAGCTGACACAGGACCAGGCTAATTGAAAGGAGGTCTTTTCCTTGCAGGGGGTGTATAGTTAGCCTGGTAATGATTTTGATGTGGATTAACGATTAATGTATCAGTAGATCCTCCCACGGAAGGCTTCTAAATTGTTTGCTATTTATTCTCAAACATGCACCCCGTATGGCTTTTTATGGAAAATTTTAATTGCTCGTTGCGCAAACGCAGCACAATCTTCAGGAACTTTGCGACCCATAGAATGCTCATACCATCCCAATCAGCGTGTGCATGACAGTATCTTCAATATTCCACAATTTCCTCACAATTAAATGTAGTATTCCAGTAGGACTTGGTGGGTTTCCGCTCGTGCCGCTTGACATGACTAGCCACTCCAGTTTGTTGCTCTGTGCTCCTGGAAATGCAGTTTCATCTGTTCTCATTGTTAGAATTTAATATATATCGTCTCATTGTTAAGTCCTCCCAACACTTATATCTCGAGCTGAACTGCTTTTTGTTGGAGTGTACATGAGGCTATTGTTGAAATCTTTCATCCATGCATGTGTGGCATGCAGCGCTTTTAGTGAGTCTGGAGTATTCGTTCATTGGTTTGTGCGGGCTTTCAACCAGATTCGCGTTCAAAAATCAGCGTACTTTATACCAGCTTCCTAGTGAGAAATAAAGACAGAGCGATTTAATTCATGGAACAGGTAGCTGAACTTGCTGCTCTGGAATATGAGACAGATTGAGGGAACAATGGCAATGGGAAGAAACTGATAAGAAAGGGTTAGGAAATTGTTTGAACAAGTATGAATAAAATGTGTAAAATAGGCAAAGTCAAGGATTTATTTCAACCCACCATGCTTGACAGCTGACTAGGAGGTACCTACATATGCCCCCGAGTCATTTGCGAACCAGCTCTTTCGCCGTGTACCGTCTTTGCCAAACGTAACCAGGCTGCACGGCTTGCTCTTTAGCCCTGTAGTTAAACGTTTATAGGACATGCCTCATTATTAATCATCTGTACTTAAAGAAAGCCCCTCACTCTTATCTGTAAATACCATTTTTGCCTCTTGGAATCGATGAAGGGCTACAAACACGGCTGAGAAGCAAACCCTGCAGCCTGGGTACTTCTGGCAAAGACGGTACCTTATGTCCTATGCAGTCAACACGTACTGCGTGCGTGTACAGTTACCCTTTCCAGAAGCCACTTTTTGTTTCCGTCCAGGATATTTTTTCCGCCCTATCAGTATATTCAGGCCTTAGAAACGGCAACTCCTTAGTTTTCCAAAGCAACAGCGGTTCACAATTTGCAGGGATGTGCTAAATTATCAGTTTCATCCATTGTCACGAAGTGTTGTAATTAATGAAAATTGCAACCTTGAAATGACAAGAATGACCCAGTAAATAGCCGATAAATCGTGAACATAAATTGTACCTCGAAGGCACACATCACCCCTGAAATCCACTGAAAATACGAGGAAAAAAAAAAAAAACGGATATTACTACTCGTCAAAATATGTCTGCATAAAAATGGCGGAGCACGTTATCTCGCTCACTGTGTCAAGTGGTATTAGGGAGCTTTGGAATAGGGGGATCCAACCTGTTAGAGGGATAGGGTAATAGGGGAGCGACAATTCGCACGCGCGGAATGCTTCGGTGAAAGGATGAGGGGTACGACAACCACTCGCACCCCGTTATTACCATATTCCTCTAATCGACCGGGTCTTCCTATTTTAAAACTCTCTATTTATTACTGCGTTTGCTATATGCCATAAAAACGACTGTAGTTGCGACACAAGGAATGCTAAATCCGCCTCAGAGCAAATAAATCACTCCTGGATCACTGTTAGAAAAAGCTGCGAATTGGCGTTGTACACAACTGTGTACATATATAGCGTCTCAGAGGGTCAAATATTTTCAGTTAATTGCGCATAGGTCACATTTGCTAGTGATAGTCCAAAGAACTCGAGTGCACTTTAGAGAAAAAAAAAATTAATAAAAAAGGCGATGCTAGTGAAAAAATGACTGATTCCGCATCCCTGCAGCTATTTGAATAGGCCGGATATCTGTTTATTGATGAAAAATGAGAGAGGTCGCGGTAGTGCACTGTCATTGCTTCCCTGTATGGTGCGCACCAGAACTATACTTTTGAAGAAAACAGGACACCCATGTTTGTAGCCTCGCATGTGATATCAACATGTTCTTTTTTCTTTTTAGTTTCCCTAAATTACTTTTTTCACCGACCGGTAGTCCATTGTTAAAGGTGACAGGGTAATCAGTTCAAAATTATATCGGCGAACCCCCGGCTCATGGATCTTTGCGTCGTCGATTTGGTGTTCCGGAGTGAGGACACGTAAGAAACGTGACAATAAATAAAGCAGCACGAATACAAGCAGCCAAACTTGAAACGCTGTCTACAAGCCTTAAGTGAGTTGTAATCTAACGATTTGCAAGATCTGCTTAATTTTCTCCTTTTCATTTGTCACATTGCGGGCGCTTAAATTTTCATTTTTGTGTACACGTATGTATGTGTGTTTCTTGCTGCAGTGTTTCGTGGCTGTCTTCACTGTGTTTACATGGGACAAAGAGCTTTTGGAATTGATCTTTACGTTGATACTCCGGTACACCAATGGTCATCGGGCTATTTGTACGCATTAAAATAAACAAAGGTGAATAAATAAACGTGCATTCCGGCAACTCTATGTGGGCAGAGGGGAGGGGTGAGAGAAGGGAGGCGTTTGCTCACGCATGCGGCGCAACTTCCCTCTTCCTTTGTGAAACGCTGTATAAGCTCCACTGCGACGGATTGGGTACGCAAGGTACTGAACGAGCTTTCTTGGAATTAATGCTGCAAACCCAGCTCACCCTTAAAGGATACTCGACAACGATATTCAGCAATGCGCCAAGTTTGTCAACTGCCCCACGAAACTCTCTTGTCATCGGACCAGAAAATCAAGTGACCAAGCACGCACGCACAGTCCCGGCCATGAAGCACGGAGCCTCGGTGACAAGCGCTTAACACTTGTAACCTAGCTAATGTTAGGAAGTACCTTACCCACTGAGCACAGAATATCTTGTAGCTGTCTTGATATGTCTATATTGGTCACATATATCTTGAGCTATCAAAGACATCTACAAGACGTCGCTTGGTGCTAGTCTAGAAGACATCATCGGCAAGATGTCTGGAATCTGTCTAGTGAAGAATTTTTATGTCTTCAGCTACGCAAGACAGTTATTAGCCGGCTTACGCCAGATGTCTTCTAGAGTTCTGCTTCAGAAGTCTACCATACTTCCTAACAAGACGTGTCAGGGTCACATATGCGCCTATAGTGCAATATGTACACAATTTAACTGGACGACACTGTTCTGCATACTCTAAGCATAAATTGTCGAAGGTTTGTTCTAGCAATTTTTCAGCTTGCAAAATACTGTATCCAAAGTGCCTGCGCTTTTGAATTAAGCATGCAATTTGGGCTGTTTCCAGCATGCAGGACCAATATGGCACCAAGAAATGCTGTTTAGGCGATGGGTATCTCAACATAATGTACAAAAGCCGCTGACACCTTCATTTCTGCAGCCGATATCCACACGCGTACTGTGTTCGACCTCGCTGGACGCAGTCCAGTCCGCCGGAAGACTCCAAACTCCGAGTGTTCACAACGACAAAGTAAGCTAGCGATGTATCCGTGTGTGATAAAAGCCAGTAGTTCGCACAGAGGAAAGATTTGCTGCGCCGATGTTAATACGGAACGCCAGCTATGCACGATCTGCCATTCCCAAACTTTGCGCGCCGTGGCCTTTTCGCACCCCTCCTCTTTACAGCGAGATAGAAAATAGTGCGCCAAAATAATTACGCAAGACGCAGGTTGTATTTACCGTTTTGAAACAAATACGTCATAAGCAACAGTTACATTTTACTTGTATAGCTTGTTTTATGAAATATATTTCAGATTTCTATTGTTTTTAAAGTTATTGTATCAATGCGCTGCTCGGCGGCTGGCCATTTCAAATTTTCGTCGTGTCTAGTCGTGTCTGCACGTTAGGCCGTTGGTTTGTGACTGCGTTGAAAATGTATCCCGCACAGCGGCTGCTACTTCTGGCTGCAAGGCAAGCTTCGCTGGGTGAGTAAGAAATTGTTTCTTCTAAATGAGTCACTTAATGGAGCAGTAAAGTGACTGAGTGTTTTCTTTTTCCGATAAAAATGCTGCAAGGACCGTTGTTTGCATCCGCCGGCGCAGGCTGTATGGGCGAGCAAGATAGCGCGCGCGGACCGTTTAGTCAGTACGAAAGGCGGTGTTTTATGGCGCATCTACAGTTTTGTGCATGCAGGAAGGTTTTTCGCTTGTAATTCCACTCGCCGCGTTTCGTGAACTGCCATTGGCGGCGGAACCTCGCGATGTAATTCTTCAAAATGAGCTTGGCGATCCGACGTCTTTCGTTGATTGCCGCTGGTTCTAACGCTTTCCCTGGAAACACAACTGAGCACGAAAGTCTGCATGCTTAGTGTGGCCTTCACTGTGCAGCAAGATACAGAAAATGCGCACCGTCGAGTGGAAGCCGTGCATTGTTTGTCAGCCTGCAGAGCTCTATACGCGCTAAGTTATGCCGCGGTTGCGAAAAAGAAAGAGAACGATCTCAATAAGCCGCCTTAGAGGGGAGGGTAAGGTGCATTCTGGCCACAGCGACTCTCCCAACTGCTCGCAAAATACTCTCTGCCTGTTCACAGGCACAAGTTTAAACACATAGCGAGATAGGAACGGCGTACAAACATTCTGCAGTGATTTAATTTTAATAGTTCATAAAATGTTTACAGTCAGCCATTACATTGCCGTGATTAAGTGATTTTACATTTTCATATAGTCAGAAAGCACAATTTAGTTCTTATAAGTTCCTGAACTGCATGCTGTGTGATGTGCTGGTGCTCTATTTGCTTTGGTCCTCAGGCTTTTTTTTTTTTTTTTTTTTTTATTGGCGGAAATGTTTTAAGAAATTAAGCTTCAGTTGAATTGGTACAGAAAGAAATCGAAATCAAATCTTTCGGACGGACCTCATATAACGAAAAGCCTATTATAATACACAAAAACATATCAATTTCATTTGTTTTCTTGCTTCAGGGCCAATAGACTCTTCCTATCCAGAACTGGGAAAAGAAAAGAGAGTACTGAACCATAACTTACTTTTAAGGCGTATAAAATGTAGCCATGTTATAAATGGGTTCAGTGTATGCCTTCTGGCTGTCCTCAACAACAAAGCTGTGACTCCACGCAAACCTTTTGATAGCATATGGACTCCTCCCGAAGTGAAGGTGTTTGGCATCAAAGGTGAAATACCTTCATTTAATTTCAGTTCAGTTCAGTCGTGTCCGACTCTTCGTGACCCTATGGACCATGTCACGCCACGCTTTCCGGTCTCTCACTATCTTCCTAACATCACATAACTTCATCTGCAGTGCCTCAAGGATGCCATCTAACCATCGCGTTCGCTGCCTACCCCTTCTCCGGCGACCCTCAACCTTTTCCAGCATCAAATCTTTCTCCAGCGACTCCTCTCTTCTCATCAGATGACCAAAGTAGCTGAGCTTTGACTTTAGAATTAATTAACTTAGAATTAAGTTTAGAATTTAGAATTTAATGCTCTTTTTCACATTGTGCTGTTGTGTCTGTGTTTGGTGCTCTTGTTATTTTGTGTCTGCGCGAATTTTCATGTAAACAAAACACTTACCCAACAGCTCAAGCAAGTGAGCTATGCATTCTTTTTTTTTTTTTTTTTTGCTCTGGGTGCATGCTCACTGTTTAAAATATTGCTTTCATTTGTTCTAGGAAAAACTGGCGATGCATACATACATAGGTACCTACATATATACATGCATAGATACATACATAGGTAATGCATCCATACATAGATACATGATACATAGATTTATTTCTTCTCTACATATGTCGAGTGAAACACTTAGCAAACTCAGAGGCAGGAACCTTACCCAGCATAGAAAGTGACTCTCAATAAAAAAAAAAAAAGAAATGTATAAATCAGGAAAATGGTGGTTCTCTACAGGTGTGTCTGTTGGGGAAGACAAGAAAATGTTTTAGCCTTCGAGGTCATCAAGGAGTTATTAATATACATATATTATACTCAGCACTATTTTGTGCTGCTAGTGCGTGTCTTGGTTAAACATATTTCTATTGTGTACTCAGTACTCTCAACCTTATGTGACATATTTTGAGGTTAAATTCATATCCTATGTTTTGTAGTCAGTGATTTGCTTTATTAAACTTCACAAGAAATCGTTAAAGCATTGGAACACCTTGCAGGTTGCCACCACCTCCACGGCTGCCTAGCAACTATCCTTTTCCTGTCTGTGCTGCAAACACAACTTAGCAATGAGGGCCACAGCACTGACATCTCCCTGGCCAGTCGCGGGCTACTGACTGAATACACAGGTATGGTTTGACTGTGCCAAAAACTTAGAGTTGCCAACAGTGGGACTTTTTCCTTCTGTTTGGGAGCTCATATATCTAAATCGTGCTTTTGATTTTAATCCTGGCAGGTGTGACATGGAAAGCCTTCAACACCAATGAAACTTAGTTTTGCCGACGTCACAAAAGAGTGGTTGGTGTTTGCCTTGTGACAAAGACCAAGTCCACATCTAAAGGCGCTGCACAGCCACCATGAACAGTGCCGCAATAGCAAGTAGCTGGGATCAAGGCACCTTCTGTGCTCATTTACAACTCAAGTTTGAAGCTTTGTAATTTTGCAAAGGTAGGCCTCCAACAATTGACAGAGAGGAGCCTCCCAATCAATTGAGCCACAAAGGTATTCCCCCTTTCATAGCAGTAGGTGACAAAAAGAGGCAGTGCAGCTGGTGTTCAGTACCAATAAAGAAAAAGCTGCCCAGCCTAGTTAGCTGTGGACAAGGGCTGGAGTGGTATCAGTGTTGAGAACGATCTGATTGGCAGAAAAGCCTCCTTTGAGGGATATTCGCCCCTTCATTCTTAATTTGTAACTGACTGCAGTGGATCTGATAGCCCCGGAAGTTTTTTTTTTTTTTTTTTTTAATTTTCTCTGCCCTCTAGGGTTGTACAGAATAACAGATGCACAACCCATGCCAGCTCCCTCATTTTACAATGCTTTCATGCCAGAATGTTGGCAGTGGTATTCAGACCTTGTTTTTTTTTTCAATGCCTTTTCTCCATGCATAATAACAGGCTATTTAGCGTAACACAGTCGCACACAAGACAGAGGACACCATCAGCGCTTACAACTGTTCAGCGGAAAGCAGCCGATATACATAGCCTACTCAGGTGATGTGCACGGGTACAAGGCAACATGGAAACAGCACCATTTTGTCAAACTATGCGTGAGAAATTTTTCTTCAGTCTCATAAGAAAAACCAATTTGCTGCTGACACAGCTGCAACCTGCTTTTTTATATGAAGGGCTTCTAGTGTTTCATGAGCCGTTACCCACAGTTTTCACAATTTGTGCAAACCCTACGGTGCAAGAGAAGTCGCTCACCTTCATTGTTAATGTCTTTTGCATGTTTCCTAAGTTGGCCATTGACGCAGAATCCTGCTTGTGCAAAATAAGATTTTTCTACGTGACAGTAGAATTTTATAGACGGTGGTGCACTTTACGAAATGCTGGCCATGTCTCTTCTGACAGCCGACCTGTTTGCTTTCGTAGCTTATGTGATGGCTTAGCTGAGCAAGCTTTCAGGGAGCAGAGAATACCATCTATACATTAAACAGGTTTGAGCTGTGTCAGTGACACTCCAGCTTTTCTTTGAGGCTGAACAGATATTTCTCATACCTTCTTTGATAAGATTGGTGCTGTTTTCCTGTTGCCTTGTACATGTGCACATCAGCAGTGAAAGCTATGCATCGACTGCTTTCCCCTAAATAAACAGTTGCCTAAATAAACAGTTGCCTAAATAAACAGTTGCCTAAATAAACAGTTGTAGTAAGTACACGTAGTGTCTTCTTTCTTGTGTGTGTCTGTGTTATGCTAAATACCTTTTTTATTTCTGAAAAACCAACTATCTCAGCAGTTAACTTCCTTCTTTTTATACCAGCAGAATGTGAAGAGCAGCACGGTGTGCAACACTGAATTTTATTCTCTTTTTTTTTGGCTGTGCCTTCTGTACTCCTCGCAAGCTGTTTGCTGCACTACAAAAGGTAAGGGCAGTTGGTGCCATCATGGCTGGTTCATGCTGCCCTTATCTTTTGTAGTGCTGCAAACAGCTTTTGATAGGGAATATAGTGGTTGGTATGTACAATGACAGGGATGCAAAACTTTTGCTCCGTCCTTTTTTTTTCCTTATGGTGCCTTCTAGTGTTTCTTGTAGAGTGATGTATGACCCTTACCTGCTACCTTTTCCTTAGTACTTTTTAGTTATGATAGTAGAATGTAACTATGACAGGCATGCAGCCATTGCATTTTTTTTTTCAGTGCATTCTAGTCATGCTAACAGGAACAGCAGCAGTGAAGCAGTCTTGGCTTCTTTTTTTGCAGTGTAGATTTTTTAATGGATTTGATGTCGTGCCTATTGCTCAAGTGTTTGTGCAGTTTCTACAAGATGTATGTATGACCAGCATTCATTTGGTGACATGCATGCACATATAGTATGAAATGCAACACGTGATGATGGTTCTTTGTGAAAGCGCCTTTTTCTGTATACTGAAGCTTTTTCATTCGAATTTGTTGCTTTGTTTTATTTTGTACAAACATTATGCAGATAGTTCGTTCAACCACTCAACCAGTTTTGTACACTTTTGCATACCTATCCCTGTTTATTTCTAGTCATTTCCTGTTGTTTGGAGTATGGATGTTGTCATTCTTTTGTAAACAGATCATTTTAAGCTTGGAGAGAACTGCATTATTATTTTGTCATTTTCATACCACTTGTAGTGTCTAGTTTCTGTGCTTGTAACTTCGTAGTGCATTGTTGAAAAAAAGTCAAATATATGATTTACACATTTTGTTTCCTAGCACCTTTTGTAGTTATTGCCGAATCTCCCAAAGAGCACCCAACCATGGCTGTCCACCGTACAGTGTGGCATGTTTTGTAACAAAGAATGTGTGCAGTTCTCACTTACTGTTTGCAGTTTTAATGTCTGTAAGAATGAATGACAATGTGCATCATTCTTTACATGGCATGTGTTCATGAGTTTGCTCTTTCTGGTGTTTTCTTCCTTGGTACAATATTAGGCTTCAGAGAACCACATTTTTTAATTTGCATACTGTTGCTTGTGGCTTTCCTTGCTTTTAACATGCATGAGATTGTTTAAGTTGCCTATTTGCAATGTATAATAGTTTACTCATCTCATTTTCTAGCATTGGGTGCAGTTACTACCAAACTTTCTAAAGAGCACCTGATGGCCATTAACAGTGAAATGTGGCACGCTTTGTAATAAAAACATACAGTTCTCATTACTAGACAACAGTTGTAGTGCATGAGAATTAATGATTTACAATTGTACATCAGTTGAGCTTGCATCATAACTGAATGTGTGAAAGAGCACTGTGGGTGTGTGACGGCAATACAGCTTTAGTTGTAGCATCTGATGAGACTATATTTTTTGTCTGGCAGTGGTGTTGAAAACCTCTGCAAATACATAAGCATTTCAGACAGTTTTGCGAGAAATAGCAGGGAATAAATAATTTAGAGCATTGCAGGAGATTCTAGAGCTCATTTTAGACATTCAGAATCTATTTTAATGATCTCTAGATGATGACTTGCAAGACGTCTTGCAGCTTAAAAAAGTTGGTGCATTAGCTGAGCTAGAAGGCAGCTACAAGAAGTACCAAGACATATAAAAACATCTTTCATATCTTGTCAAAGCATCTTTTAAATGTCTATCAGCTGTCTTGGGTGCCACTTCAGATGTCTATAAGGTGACTTGTTTATCTTGGGCAAGATGCCTTATAGCTATCTGCTAGACTGACTTACGTTTAGTAAGTTATTTGTCTTCCAGATTTCTAGGAGATATCTTGCAAGACGTCTTGTAGCCTAAAAAAGTGGGTGCATTAGCTGAGCTACAAGATCACTACAAGAAATATCAAGACATCTGGCAATGTCTTGCATATCTTGTCGAGACATATTATATACGTTTAGTAGCCATCTCAGAGGTCTACTGAGACATCTATCGGGCATCTTGCTTGTCTTGGCAAGACAGTTTATAGCCGTCTCATAGATGGGTTGGTGTTTACTGGGTTATACATATGTTAGCACATGTCGCCGGTGCGCTTGCGTACGGGTCCAACTTCATCATACCTTCGCTATGAAATTAACTTACTCTTGTACATAGTCATTTTTATCCCCTTGCTGGGCCCCTTAAGGAATCAAATAAATAAATAAATAGAAGCGTGTTCCATAATATTTTGGCCGCACCTGCACTCAAAGGTTTTTCTTTCCTTTGTAGACGACATTTCACCAGAGAAACGAGGTGAAGTCGTGTGCACTATGAAATGAAGCAAAGTTCTTGTACAAAATTCGCAGTATTCTAGTTAATTCTGTAGTAAATTTTGAGAATTACTTTCGGAAATTGTACGCCATGAGTAAATTATATAGTAAGAAAACGGAAAACAAAATTGCATATGGCGCTAAATTATGGTAATCAATAAGTGAATAATCATATTTTATTCGTCCCCCCCCCCCCCCTCCGCGGCTGAACCCAAAGCCGCGGGATCGGAAGTATTTTCGACAGCAGCAAAGGAGCCCATGTACCCTGCGATGTCAGCGCACGTTAAAGAACCCCAGGTGATCGTAATTTCCGCAGCCTACAGCGGCTCCATAGCCAGAGTAATGGCATGTTAAACCCAACAAAATCCAAATTCAATCCAAGCTGTGTTCCCTGTTATATTGCTGACGACAGTAGACGTTTTCTTGCAAAGGCGCTCACAGACCCCCCACTGAAGAACTACCGACATAAGATTCCGCTCATCCGGCATTATTCACGAATGAGAGCAGCATAGATTCAGGAATATTCCTGCGTACTTTATCAGAAAACAACACCAACAAAAATGCACCGTGACTTAAGCTTCTTACAGTCAGACAAGTGGAATGCGGCACGCAAAGCTCAGGTACTATCCGTGATGGCGCAACAGTCGCCGACACAGGCGTGGAGTCAAAGCATGACGCATCCGAAGGCGCGATAAGGTTGCACAAGTATGCGATCAACACAGCGCCGCCGCAAGACGCCGCGTTTCACTGGCGGCGGTCAGGTGAGTCCCAGCGGTCCCACGCCGATGTGACGAGGGCCCAGCTCGCCTCTCGCTTACCCCGTGTGAGGCAGCGCCTGTTTTCCGCCTAGCGGCAGAGATGCCAAACAGAAAGTGAAGGAGGGAGGTGGCGGGGAGGCAGGCGCCGCTACTCTCGACGCAGCGGACGCGGCGGCGCTGTTATCGCCCGGGTTGGAGGCTAAGCGCGCTGGCGGTGCGAGCGCGAACGAGCGTCTGCTCGCAAATGGAAAGAGCGCCTGCGCCTCTGCACTCCGCTGGTTCCCACAGGCGGTGCGCGTGCTTGGCGTAACGAGTGCCTTGGATCTCCGTGACGCCTCCGCATGCATTGAGGATCCGCTGAGCTCTGGCCGAGAGAGTTGGTGCACGCTACGAACATGCCGTTATAGCGGCGGCCGCATCTGGGCCGACTGGCAGCGATGTCCAGGATTTCACTACAGTCGCCGGCGAGAGTTGTGCCATCGGAAAGTTCATCTAGCCCTCGGTTGCTGCTGTAACTGACAAGCTTCTGTTTTGTTTCGTTGTTTCCTTCTGTGCTTGTCTCTTGCTCGGGACATCGAAGTCACCCACATCAACCATGGACATCTTGCCGAGTGGAAATATCTTTCATGAGCTGCAAGCGATCCACGACACTGGTTTTTTCCCGGCTCAGCCGTCGTTGGAGGACTTCTGGCAACAGGTCAGGAAATATGAATTTTGTTATTGTTTCCTTCAAACGACCACGGTGCAGCGATGCCAAAAAGTACCGACAACACCGTACAATGCCGGCAATTCAAAGTTCTGACCTTCCACCTCAATCTTTTTTTCGCCGGCAGGTGATATGTTGTCTTTGCTTTTCGGCACCTGACGTTCCGTTTTGTCACGTGGAGAGAAATTGTTGTGTCATATGTTCGGGGGTTGTGCATGCATTTTGCTCGGCTGACACACACCTTAGTTCGGAGCCGGGAGCTTCCGCGTTTTCACCTGCTGTTCGTCTAACAATTTTAGGCGCACGGCGTGGAGTTCTGAGCAGCTGTCCCCCACCTGCCCTGGAAACGGGAAGTCTCCTGTGCTCTAGTGTCGTTTGCGGCATTGCGTTGGCGCGCGGAGCGCGCGCATTTGCCACCGGCCGTTTTCAAACGGGCCGCCGTCGGTTAGGCGCTATTTTCGAGTCTTTTTCCCGCGCGGCATCACGGGACCTCGCGCCGATGATCTTGAGCGCCAGCTCGCGCTGTCGGCGCCCCCCTCCACTTTTGATATGTTTTGTTTTCGTGTGTCCGTCTGGCACATGTGAGAGGGTATTTTTTTTTTTTTTTATCGTGGATGCTAGAGTTGCACTGTGAGGAAGGGATGAAGCGGTTGCCGGCGGCAGCGTTAACTCCGGTTCGTGTGTCGCTGTTCCTCGTCTGTGCACTTCGTTTTCTCTTTAGCTCTCTCCGGTCGCTCCCTGGCGTCCTGACGACGGGATCGTTGCCGCGTCGCTGCTTTCGCCGCCGCCGTCCGGTGCCAGTCGTTGTTGTAGTAGTTGACCCCCTATTTTTTTTTTTGCTCACTTCGTGTCATTTAGAGCAGGAAAATTTATTGTATTTTTTTTTTACCCACAAACATTGGAATGTCGATGATTGATACCGATTTTAGGCGCGATTATTGCCTCATGAGCGTGCTAAACTTACTCTTGTGAAAACCGCTGCTCGTGGACTGCGAACAAGCATTGAAACAAACTTGTGTCGCGATTATTATGATTGCATTACCATCCCTCTAATGGAATACCCTCCTTTGAAGGGCCTTTAGGAATAACTTGAATAAATAAAATACAAAAATAATTCATACTTGATTAAGCTCCGTCTAGAGTTCAACAATGCATTTTATCCTCCTGGTAATGTATACGTTGATTTTAGGCATTGTCTGTCTCTGTCGGTCGAAATCATCGATGCGTGGCTCTTTGCTTCCTACTTTCATTGCGGAAGCGTGCTGGAACACGAATGCTAACGGTTCAGTGGGCATATTGGGCCAGTCGCAAAGAGCACTACTCGTTTAAAGACTATTTTGCGCTTAGCAGAATATAATAATCCCTTGTATGCATAGAATGGTTCTTAGCGCGGCCTCTTTTTATTTTTTGCGCCAATCGTGTCTAGTTTCCTCTGACGCAAGCTTTTAAAATCTGGGCCAATATCGTTGCCCTGATGTAGTGCAGTCGCTATTTCAGTCTGCTTATTTGTTTGATTGTGCGGCTTGCGCTCGGCACTCAAAGCCTGTTACTAGTTGAACGCCGAGACGGATAGGGCTTCCGTTGACCCAGTTGGATAGTGCCTAGTTAAAGGCACTTACCACCACTGTGGATTGATTCTAAATAACAGCGAAGTCAAGTTACTGCGATTTGGTTTTGAAGTGATCATCTGTTATTGAAAGCAACGCAAGGTGACCGTACCCGCCTTTGCTTATCGTGTGATGCGATGCTCTTTGAAGTGAGCAGAGTTCCTACAACGCAGAGGTCCCTTTCACGTCTCTAAGAGCACGACATAAATGCGGTGTTTTGGTGACCGTTAATGCAACATCAGGAATGCAAAAACCAAGAAAAAAATCTAGTCATTTCTCGCGCGAGTATTTTCAGTGGCGTACCTATGGGATGCTTTCGCCCACTGGCGACGTAGCGCTCCTTTATATTTTGTTCAAGAACCATAGCTTAACAATAAATGGCAGAATGTCATTCACATTGGCACTTTAGTTTGGCTTGTGCAGGCCTCTGCGCACATTCCTGCGTCAGTATTGCACCTCTCCGTTATGCGGCCACTTGATAATTAGCAAAACAAAATCTCATAAAACAATGCGAAGTAATATATTCTGCCATCCATATCCTCTATGCGACCGATGGTGTTTAGAGTGTGAGCAAAGGTCTCAGCTTTCGTTACAGCGTCCGCCGGGCAAGTCGTTTCGCGTCCATTACGCTATTGGACCCCGTTCTTCCTCGTTTAATTAAGCCAATCGTTGCCACATGACTTGTGACGGAGCGGACAAGAAAAGCAAAGTAGGGGAAAATAGCGTGGCAGCCTATTGCATTGAGCTTTCAGCCACTCGCGTGCACCATCTCTAGGTTGTACACATTTAGTATACGTACGCGTCCCTGAGAACCGGAGCTTGCTTATTTGCTGTTTCCGCTACATGCTTGGACCCGTTGCTGGAGCCAGTACCCCACTGTCCAGGTCTCAGTGCTCTTCGGTCACACATTGTTCAGTAGAGCAAAACACGTAGAAGTTTCTTAATGGCGACTTTCTACATTAGATGTGCACTCACATTTGCAGCGCATGTTGCTGCTTGAAAAGTCATTACAGGTATATAAAAGTAAGTTGCGTTAATGCTGTGGCAGCCATGCATTGGCTTGTGCATATTATTTTTCGTCCGCTAGTCTGGAATCCTAATTCTTGAGCATGTTTTAAACGGCTATCACATAAGACGAAGTGGAGGAACACGAGATGAGACGCGATGTAGCGCTTGTCTCGCTTTTCTTTGCTTCGTCGCGATCTGTCTTTTGCACAAATGATTTACTATGTAACACCAGCACGCCCATCTCGCCATTGTCTTGAGCACAGGCAGGCAGAAACACATTTAGTAAATTTTCCTCTCCAGAAGAGCAGCTGCAGGCTATAGTTAGAGCAACTATCTTAAGCCGGAGTGATGTCTTCGTGACAACACTCCCGGCTCTTGCGAGATCTGCTAAAACTGGAGCGTCATGCGTAGCCCTCCTCTGTCAGTATGTTTTTTTTTTTTTTTTTTTTTTCATACATTATCACCATCCTAGCTCTAGCGTGTAATCCCTACAGCAGGTCAGGACGCGGTGGGCTCTTCGCTTTTGGTCAACTTTTTCTGTCATGTGACTAGTTAGAAAAAAGATATGCCGAAGCGACTTGAAAGTAGCCAGCGAAGAGTCTGGGAAAATAACTCAAGCACAGACGTCCGCGTGACGTTGGATATCAGCAAGGCTTCACGCTATGTGATTACAACATTGCCGGTAATCAAAAAATATTTTACCGTGGTTTAGCAGTATAGAGTTTCCTTGTGAATAATCAGCAGGCACTTGTTTTGACGTGTGCCTGCGTCTACGTGCTGCGCAATTTTGTGTAGCATGCTTTACATACGTACGCAGTCAAGGCAATATGTGTTCCTCTGGACTGACTGATTCCGAAATGCCCTCTAAAGGAAGAAACTTTCTTTTATAACTCATTGCAGGTTGTTTCGTACCAGCAACTTGAGCACGAATCTTAAAGAAAGTGCACTTGTCTCGTGGCATGCAGCAAATAAGCTCGCGATTTTGTGAGGGCGCCATAAGGGAAGGTAAATAAATTTAATGAAACGTCAAAACAATGAAACAGCATTTTACGTCAAAAAACAACAAACGCGTCTGAGCATTTCCTTTCAAATTCTATAAAGTAGCTACTAGCGGCAAAGTTACTGAACTCTGATGAAAAAAAAAAAATGTTGCAAGTGGCATGCACGGGGCCAATAAATTCGAAACTATGCATTACATGAAACTCCTGCGCCTGCGTGCGGTTCGCGGACGACTGAGGCTGTTGCCACTGTTGGCAAATTTAAAGCGAATTTTCTTCCATGTTTGCTGACGGTGTTTCAATAAAAGGGAGAAGACCTCGTGAGGTCATTGAGTGGGTTTTCTCCGCCGCACTCCGCTCCATCTTTGTGCGCCAGGACAAAGCGGTTCGTCACTCTGAATTCCTAAACACTGAGCATGATGTATCGTGCTGAACCCGTCTGCGCTCTTGCATTGTCACAGAGGGAAAATTGTGAAATGCCGTTCTTGGCGCAGCTGCCGTACTTTGTCCCGGGCAATCTTTTTCATTCCAGTTTGTCGGCTCTGAAAGGTTTTGTTGTTGTTGATATTGTCGCCCTGGCATGACAAATAGCTCTGAGTTTGTTGACTGGTCATTATTTGGCGTCAGACCCTATAGATGCAGCGTTCCTTCTCCCTTGTGGCGTGGGCTCCATGCTGTTAAGGCATATTCTAGGCAACCGTCGCAGGTGCACTGCGTAAAGGCGTATTCGAGGCCACTGGACGCTCTTGGCATGCGATGAGCTTCTACACAGCGCCGGGAGGCCCATTTGTTGAACCCTACAAATGGAAAGTTTATTTAACGCAGGAACGAGGCATTTCAGCGGACGTATGACAGTTCAGTGACATATAGTTCAGCGCTCCTCGCTTTCCAATTGTGCGTTCAGAACTATATGGTGAATAGCCGGCATATACTATCGGTTCTTGACCGCATAACTTGCTTGGGCCAACTTCCACGAGATCATGTGGCGTTGTGGAGTGGCATCAGCTGCGCTCTGGAGACTTTGGGCAACACTGTTTGCAAGATACAAGTTTACAAGCACAGATTCGCTTTCGGTGCCGGCTTTCCTCCGCCGCTGTGATGAGCTGCACTTTGGGCCATCGAGGGCTCGGGTATAAATATAAGGCCTAATCAGGTTACCAAAGGCGATCGCCGGAACCTTTGTCGACAAGGATTATTCGTGCCTTTGACTGCTCGGCGCGCATTCGGAGGCGGGAGCGAACCTAGGTGTCTTCACTGCATGCAGCCCGCTGTCTACCGGCTTCTGTGGAGATAGCAATGACGAGTAAATAAGGCGGTGGAATCGCGTTCCGTGATGGCTTCCATGCTCACGATGTCGCGTTTAACGTCGGCCGCCTGCCTCCGGCAGATCAGTCCGCTCGTACGAATAGCTGCCCGATCGGCGCTGCGCAACCGTCTTGGCCGGGTTTTAAAGCGGAAGATGGGAGGATTTGTGTGTCTGGGTCGCTCCATCCTCCAGGCTTTCTCGGCGCTTTTGCTGCTGCTGCCGACGTAAATGGCGTGGTCTTCCGCGCGGGCGCTACTTCGAAAATTGCCGCGCGGTGCCCGACGGCGCGCGTTCGTAAAAAGCTCGCGGGATGCGCAAGGGAACAAGCGTTTTACGCCGAACGAAAAAATAAAAGGGGCCGAGAAATATTGGATTCGCCGTCAGGGTGCGCCGCGCCTTGAAAGGGACCCCCTACCGCGTAGCGCGCTGTGAGCGTGTGCAACGTAGTGCAACGCGGTTGTGGTGCTCTGAGCCCTCTGCTCTTTCGCTGATTAGCGGACCCGATTGAGATACGACAGACGCATGTTTTAGCTTGGAACGCGCGCCGATGACTCTCAGCCCGGCGGCGCGCTGCAGCAGCGACGAAGCCCCGCATATATACGGGAGTGAACAGGTGCTGCTGCAGACTCCGGGGCTGAACGGGGCAAAGAGAAAACAAACAAAAGAGCGACACGCAGGCGAGGGAAAACAGAGCGGACCGAGGACCATGACATAATTTATTTACTCAGCTCAACGTATGGCTTGCCTGGCACGGGCTGGCGCTGCCTTCGCTCACCCCCTTCCTTCTAAAAGGGCTCGGCGGGCAGCCACTTTTAGGCGCGCGCTCGCCACGGTTAAATGGAGCGCAGAGCGGCGGATGGCCGGCAGCTGACGAGCGCCGCTGCTGTTGCTGCTGCGGCCGAGCACCCGGCCTCAGAGTCTTGATCTGGCAGCCAAGATTATACACCTGCGCTGCCGCGCGACCACGGTATCGCATGCGCTCTTTCCCGATCGCCCACGGATCGGGACCGTAATGCACCGTAGTCTGCGGAGATGCGCTTCTGTTTGAAATGTCCATGCACGGGAAATATGTGGGCGCGCGCTTTCTTTGCTTGCATGCCTGGATGAACGGATCAGTACGTTGCTTTTCCAGCGCGAAACACCCTTCGTGACGACTGCGGCTCCTACGGCTAAAGCTTCTAGCATGCGAAACTCTAACTGCATAATTTCCTCACTTAAATTTCAGGTTCAAAGTGGGCGCGTGTAGCAGTCATCATTTCGGCGTATAGGGAGACACGCGCGGGCACTGCTAAAGCACGGTTGAAATATTTGCCTTCTGTGTTACGAACCGCATGAAATGAGCTTCAAGTCTGGACTGCCGCAGGACGATAGAAGATGCATTTTAACAGCTTGACTGAAAGCGAGGGCTAACCAGGGGCTGTGATGGAGGGTTACACATTGTTGCAGCCACCGCTTTCTCGCGATGCGTTGCATGATAGAAGCTGGCGGTTGCGTGCACCGTTTCGAGAACACACTCATCCTCGCTGTTATGGCCGCCAAACGGTGATCTCACGATAACGGAGGCGTGGACGCAGAGAGCACACCAAAGGAAGCAAATTTTCCTTCAAGTTGACTTCAGTCCTTGCTTCTGTTTCTTTTTTCTTCTTCTTATCGTCCACTGCGTGATTATTGCTCACCTTGCGTGTTTCGCGAAATGCGGGAGAACAAAATTCCAGCAAGCTCATCTATCGTGGTCTGACTGGGGTCACTTTTTGGTTTTATCGATCCCCTAGGCATTGAAGAGATCAGGCGGTGCAGGTGTCTGTGGAAAGTGATTAAGTGCACGTAAGAAAAAAAAAAAAAAAGAGCAAATCAGAAAAGCACCCGTCTCCCCTCCGCCGGGGAAACAGGTTCTCTCGGCGGGAAAGTTTGATTACGCGTACACCAGCTCGCAAGCTGTCGCGCAAGGGGGAACCGCCAAGGAGCAACACTGCCTGCAGCGCTTACATGAACCTGCCTCCTCTCCCGCCTGTCTCTCCGCGCGTAGAAATAAAGCAGCAGCGCTTGAAACAATAAGACATCGTGGAAGAGGAGGAGCGCACACTGTTTTAGGCGGCGTCGCTGTGGGTAGCAGCCGAGAGGAGCTTCCCTGTCTGGGCGGTCCACCACCCTGGAAATGCAAAGCATAAAGAAACGCATGGCTTGAGTGGGGAGAGAGGGTAGGATGCCTGACCCACTGCACTGTCCGGGGCTTTCGCCGCCGTCTTGCTTTTATCTCACATTCCAGCCGCCGATAGGTGAGCGGAATGTGTTATGCGGTGACGGTCCCGCGGCGCGCACTCTAAACAGCGGCCCGAGAGAGGAGTCGTTCGTGGCCGATTGCATGCTGCGGTGGTTGTCACGGGTAATTGGATCACGTACTCGTCTCAACTAGGCCCTTTTCTTGGCGCGCTTGTGGAGTAAAGAGGGGAGGAGGGCTTCCTTTGGTGTCTCCACCCCCTCGACGCCGTCCTCCGGGCATCCAAACGACGGGCATCACTTTCTCCTGGGCAGCCGCGCGCCCGTTTGCTGTGTGCCGGTCAGGTCGCTCGATCGTGATGAAACGCTGCCTCGGTACTCTCCATACATTTCTCTCCAGCTTCCGTATCATTTGCCACATATGCAACCCATTACGGACTGACCCGCCGAGTTCTTGTAGAAGAACGAAGTCTCGGAGAAATTGTGCTTGTTTCTCTTTGTTCAAGTGAGGTTGTGTAAGAGCGCTCATAGAGCTCAGGCGGGAATTGGACACTAATGGAGTGGGCGTTCCTTAAACCGGGCTTCGATTCTGGAAAATTGAGCTCCTCAATATTTACGAGGCGCGTGACGGAACGTGCATGGGAGCACCCGCTCGGTGGTCGCCGAGCGATTTCACGCTGCTGTCGAGCGCAAAGGTGTTTGACAAAAACGGCAGCTCCTTTGCCGATTCTGTCGAAGCGCGTAATATATATCGGGACGAAATTTATCGCCACCCGCGCAGCGATACTTGAAACCGGTGCGTTTTTCTCTTTTTTTCTTTCTTCTTCCTTCTGGGAACGCGCGCTGCTGGGTAAGAAAAAAGACAAAAGAGCAGCAGCCACCTCGAGAGCTTCATTTGCAGAGGTCCTTAGTCAGGAGAGCGTCTCGCTAAAAAGCCACCGACAAAAGCAGCGGCGCCGGTGCTCGCCGGTGTCAAGGGGCGGGAACATCTATTGCGGGGCCCCGAGTGAAACCGCAGCCCTGTTTGCGGAGGACTCGAGTCCGCTTGACGAACACCGGCGGCCGCGTGTAAGCTCCCCTCCTTCCCACCTTCTGCCGCCGAGAGAGCCTGTACCCTTCAACTATAAGCCGCACTGCTTTGTTCTATTACCTCCTCCCTCCCACCTCTAGTTCCGTTCTTTTCTTCTCAGACAATTAGGTTTTTCTGCGCGTTTTTTATCTTTATTTTTTGTACATGTAGTGACAACTATCTGGATAAGCCTCGGCTTGAAAATATTAGTTTTCCTTCCAGGCGGGGGAATGACTGTAGGCAGAGCAAACAAGGTTTGTTTGTTGGATCTCCGGAGAGGCTCTTCGTGCAAAATGAGCTGCCGTTTATGAAGGTTTTTGATTGCTCAGTCAGCAGAGCGGTCGTATACTAGAGCGTCACCGCGCCGCGGGCGAGTCCGGCGGCGATGGTCGTCACTAAGAGTCGTGCGGCAGTTTACGTCAGGCTTGCTTCCACTTGGAGCCGCCGCGTTTATAGCGGCGACACTGCGGGCTACCTTTTCTTCCGTTTTGCGAGCTATCTTTTGCTCCGCCTGAAGAAGCTTCAGGATGTGGCGTCGAGTTTACCGGATTCTCCATTTTGCCTCACAGAACCTAGACCGCTTCACAAGAACAAACAAAGCCACTCTCAGAACGAGAGAGGTTTCATGTGTGGCTCCAAACCAAGTTTTTCTCCCGAGGAAAGCAGCTATTTCGACCGTGTCAATATCCCGGCCAGTTATTACTGACAGTACGCGCTTTCTTTAGGCACCGGAAAAAACAATAACAGAAAAAAAAAATAAAAGTTACATCTTGTTTGCTTCTATATGAGTTGCATAGGCTTATTAGTGTAATGTGTGTATTAGCATAATATGCGACCAAGCAGCTCTCCTTGCTCGATACTGTTTTGCGTGTACGGGAGCTGCGTCACGTTTAGCACTTCTACCGAAAGGCGAGTGCCATTTACGCGGCAACGGGCATTAGCGAAAGGCACGGCAGTGGTTGGAGATACTGTGGCTTGCACACCCTTTGACGGAGCCACCGATAATGCGGTCAGCTTCGATCAGCGACTGCAGAGTCCTCATCCACGACTCGCCCCGCCGGCTGAAGAGGCCGATCAATTAAGGATGTGCGGTCGTTATTAGCGGGCCCAAGGCGGAAGGGCTGCCGCAGCTGGTGCCTCTGTCAGCGCGCGGCCTCATCCCGTGTCGGGGCAGCAGCTGCGGCGCGCGTCTCATGCCGCGGGCTCCTGAAACGCGTACTGGCAGCTGGCGTGCGTGTGCGCGTCGTACGACCGTACCCCCCCCCCCCCCCCCCCCCTTCTCACACACGAGTCTAGGGCACGCGCTGCCAACAGGCGTACTCTGTGGTGAGCGGTGCGCTCCTCAGAGTCACCGACGAAGGTGTATACACTGTCTACGGTGCCACACTGTCGTCACCGCTCGGATGATGTGAAACTTCGACCCTTTCGCCTCGACTGAGCGCGTCGGCGGCGGTTGACGCCACTTCCGTCGCAGACGCATCTTGCACGCGCACCATAACGGAACGGCGCCGCAAGTCCCGCGCCTTGCGCAAGTCGGGGGACCTCGCATGATCGAAGAAGCTCTTAGGCAGCCGCCGGCATTCCGTAAGCGGTGCCCCGTCTCGCCTATGGGGTTTCGTTCCACTGCCGCGAAGAAGGAATGCGGCGCCGACGCGTCGGGCCTGTGTAGCTGTTCCCTGCGAGCGCATACATCACGCTGCTGACGCCACGCGACATCATGCTCCACAAATCGCGGCGGAGTTGGAATCGGTTACAGCCCGACCCCATTCACCCCTTCCTAGAGAGAAAAGGGAAAGCAGACTTCAATCACATTGGCTAGAAAGTGGGATGGCCGTAAATTTTGTTAATGCTCCAGCTTCCGAAGGACGTGGTGCAGAAAATGAAGGCGGCAGCCCTTTCTTCCCAGTGGGACGCTTTTCGATGTACTGGCGGCGACGTATAGCGCAGTAACTTGCACTTTCTCTCACTCGCCTCTGTCGACCCGTCTTCGCATCTCCTAACTATTTCCGAGAACAGCGTAGCGTATAGTTAGTGCTATGTGAGCACAAAGTAACTAGACGTCCACCGTAACTAGGGGATCGTGTGTCGTGAAATGAGCATAAAGCGTTTACTGCTGTCTGTATAACGGACGACGATGGGGGGGAGCGGCTCTGCGCTTGCTCTTTAACCCCCAGATACGGCGCGCCCATGTTGGCCGACGCATTTACGAGGAGGCGGCTGAATTTCCTCCCTCGTGTTGTGTCTGTCAACAGCACCGCCTCTGTCCACCACTGCTGGCTGAAAGCTATACATTATAAAACCCTTGCGTGGACTCTGCTATCTTCGCTTCGAGTTCTTTCGTGCTGTCTTGCTTATCTGCGTTTGGCGTTCGGCTTCATTTCAAGCCGACGGCAGTATGTTTTTTCTCCCAGTTTTTACATTCCTTGACACGCTGTCTTGTATAAGGCGTTTGCGTTTGTCGTATCGTATGAAAGGAAGTGATTTCGTTCCCGCGCGCTTAACTGTAGCCAGAGCCTTTTCTGGTTTGTGCCCACTTTCTCACGGGCAGCGCGCGACCGTTGGCGGCGTTACATTTTAGCGCTGAAGGCCTTCTTACATACGGATGGTGTGCATCTGGGACGTTATGCGTGCTTTCATGCATATTCAAAGACTTCCTGCGCTTACAGCGCGTATTCGGCTTTTTATTTATTATTATTATTATTATTATTATTATTATTATTATTATTATTATTATTATTATTATTATTATTATTATTATTATTATTATTATTATTATTGCATTCGTCTTCTTCCGCAATCAGTGGCACCTTATCACTTCTTGGATCTATCCCAAACTCGCATGCAATACACGTATATGATTCCGATTCAGCTTTTACCCGATATATATATATATATATATATATATATATATATATATGATTATCGCCTACGCCGAACGAAAGGGAGTCGCTTTCTGCTGAACGTGCCCGAGGTTTATGCAATTAACAGTTCGTGCGAAAATTGAGTTCCTTTGTTTTGTTCTAATAGTTGGTTTGGAAAAAAAAAATATCTATTTATTTTGAGAAATCGAGCGCGAGAGGCGCACATAATTAGGTGGGTCCGCTTTTTCATAGTGGCGCGAGGGTTATGCCGGGTCTCCGTGCGAGGGAATAATGCCAGAGATTAAAATTTGTATTCCGCAGAGCGAACCGAGCAGACGTTGGCCGGACTGGAACTTCCGTGACGCTTATTTTATTGCTCTCTTTATGGGCGCTCTTGAGCGATTTTGTGCCCGTATAGTAACTCAGCGACGTGCGCTGTAATACTTAATACCGTACTCGGCGCATCGTAATCATCCACCAGTTCACACCGGTTTACACAGGCGGAGCCTAGAGCAACCCGTTCCGAATTCCGAGGGCTTGTTTGTGCTCGAACATCCGTGGCGGCCATATTCCGATATTTTGCATAGGCGGAGGAGGCGAACTGCGGGAAAAAGCGTGCGCGCCCCCGTACCCGCTCGGGTGCGCATTAGTGAAGCGCACCAGCAGGAGTCTAAATTAAGCCTGCGCGTAACCGCCTTTCGATACACGGGTCGTCCATGCCTTTGGCCCGAGGCTCGGGGCCGCGGCGGCGGCCCCGTTCTGGTGGCGACACGCGTCGCATCAATTGCGCCCGGTGCGCACGGCAGCGTGCATGTGCGGTCTAAAAGCGGGGCTGCGCCTTTCGACGCGCACATGCATCGTCTGCGGGTAATTTCCAGAGTCACTCACTGGGAAGCTGCTGGTATCGACCCGCGACAATGCGCGTCGTCCGAAATGACTCAGGGAGCGCCCTGAAATCGACTCAGTCTGGGCCGCCGGAAGTTTCCCTGAAGACCGCCGGACGCGGCAAGCTGACTCAGCCGATGCGCCAGCAGTGGGACACACTTTATTTGCTCTAGTGACACTGACTTCCCGGGTTTCCGGGCCTCCGCATCGTCCGGCGCTCTTATTGCTCATGTTGGACTAGTGCGCCGCGCGCATCAGTCGCGGAGTTCCCTGGTCGCCGCCACGTTCGGTTTCTTATCCGATTTTTCTTTTTTTTCATCATGTCCGCTTGCTTCCCATTTTTGTTGGATCTCGTTGCTTAGCGATATCGGAAAAACGCCTCATGAAAATAATTCTGCGCGGGTGGACGGATACTCCAAGCCAGATGATATTGCTCCAGCTACTTCTTTTCCGCGCAGGCATGGCTGGCTTGTCCGACCATCCAGTGTCTGCCGATTCGCGCCGGCTTAGTTTGATTGCAAACCACCGCTGGCGAACCACACCCGGCGGCTTGTGCCCTTGGCTAAAGAACCCGGGAATGCTGAAAAAGAAGCGACGGAGAAGGAAAGCATGGTGAGCGAGGAATGAGGAAATGCCGGGAGAAAGGAAAGGAACGCCAAACTAGACAAAAAAAAAAAAAAAAAAAAAAGATCCTGGGAGGCCGGGCGTTCTGCTACACGGCTTGGAACGCAGCGCAGCGTGATGGAAGCTAATCCGTTTCCCAATAGCGGGCCGTAGAAGTCCGTTAATTGGGTTTCGTCGAAGCGAGACGCAGCAGGCCTCACGCTACAAGTGCCCCGTTAGGTTTCAGGCCCGACGTTTGCCCCGGACTCCGGAGCTGTAACATCACGCTTCGTCTGCCGATCCCCGTCGGTGTCTGTTCATCTGTTGCTGCCTGTTGCGGCAGCGGTGTCTCTCTGGCGTAGACCTTATTCACGCCGCGCGCATTGTCCTCGTGAACGAGCTTCGCCAACCATCAGGTGTGTCACTCGGGAGAGCGGCGACAGCAGAAAAGAGAGAGGGAGGGGTACTTAATTGGGTGTTTAGTTGAAAAACACTCTGGGGTCGTAGACGATACTTGGCACGCCTCGAGGCACTTTCTCCATTGCGTCGATTCTTCTGATATCGCAGCATTGTGTGTGTGTGTGTGTGTGTGTGTGTGTGTGTGTGTGTGTGTGTGTGTGTGTGTGTGTGTGTGTGTGTGTGTGTGTGTGTGTGTGTGTGTGTGTGTGCGTGCGTGCGTGTGTGTGTGTGTGCGAGAGAGAGAGAGAGAGAGAGAAAGACTTTATTGTGGCGTAGTGTTGTATTTATTCATTTATTAATACTTCAAGCCTTCTTCAGGCTCATACAGGAGTGGGTCAAGTCGCAAATACATATCAACATCATATTTTGATACGCATTTATTTGGGTTTTGCTGTTTCTTCGTAAGTCGTTGCCATCTTGTCCGACAGTTGTCTGCCACACTGTCTACTTTCGTCCCGCAATATTTTCTTCGCGTCCTTGGCATGCGTATTTCAGAAACGGCGTACACGTTGCTTGGGTTTTGTACGAGCAGATTGCGTCAGCGCGCTGCCTCGGTTGACCAAGTGGTGCACATTGTGGCATAGCTGCTATGCGCTCTATAGCAGTGGCGAGGTAGAGGTAGCGGGCGCCCTTAGCGCGAACGGGGGGACTATGCGGGGCCCGCAGCTTTTCCTGTCGGCCGTTCCAGACGTGGCTGCCCAATAACTGAGGCGCACTGTCGATGGGAAATTTCACCGTTATCAAACAGATCGCATCGGTATTGCACTCCGTTGTCGGCTAAGTTAGGGAGGTAGTGGCGTGCGAGGTGAACGATGAGTTATATCGGACTGGAACACAGGTGCGATACCAGGTGCCGTACCGGCTGACCAGCATGCTGTATTTCTCTACCCGATTTGTGCGAGCAGTACGGATTTATGCACCTTTATCATGTCCGGTCGCGACCTGTGAGAGAGCCACCTGCCTGTCTAACTTGATTGCGGATGGGTATCGTAACGCGGGAGACAAGCGTTTTTTGCATCCTCCCGTCTCTGAAGGAGCTGAAAATGAACTCTCACTTCGATTCACGGATTGGTTCGCGAGCTGGTTTTACCAACACCAACAGGTTGCATTCGTCATTCACTGGCACCAGTGTCGCGTAAAAGCAGCCAGGAAAAATCGGCACCTTTGACTGTACCTTGTATAGGACCCGTTTACTGCGCTCCTCTAGCTCATGCCAAGCCGAAAGAGAGGCTGTGCATGGCGTAAAAGCACGCTGCGAACGAGTCGCATTTCTGTCGCTCCTTGGATCTTGCATGGTGCGCATGCCTTGCGGCGATTTTTGGGTGTTGGGCAGATTGTCACTCGCGTGTTGCAGAATGCAGAAACACATGCGTACCACATGCCGCCTTGGAAAGTATGAAACGGGTCTTGAGCGAATGATAGTGACCGGCCGAAGTGCTCGTGCGGCCGAGGAAGAGGACACTCGGCGAGCGCTTCCAGTGAAAGGGTGTCACCTGGGCGCGTGGCTGGCACAATTAACGCAGCGCGCGACGGACACACGCGGCGGCCGAGCAACAGCTTCGTCAGCGAGCAGTCCGCGACGCGCCAAACAAAGCGCCGCCGTCTTTTGCCTGATTGCTTCAGCCCGCACGGAGACAGACGTCGAGGCGGCCCGAGTCATTGACTCCGAAGGGGAGATCGAAGGGAGGACCCCCTTCTCTGATTCACTGAGTCTGCCTTGTTATTTCCTCTTCCGATCTCCTTTGGATCTTCCTCTACAAGTTTTGCTTTCTTTCCGCGCTCTTTCTTCGCCGGCAGCGAGTGCTGTTGCTCTTGGGTCGGAACTCTTGGTGCGCGAAGGGAGGAGGAAGGCGACACAGTTGGCCGACCGTCTTGTCTGGGAAACCGGTATCGTCGGCTTGAGTATCGCTGCACGGCCGTCGATAATTCGATACGAGACCTCGCGCAAAAGGCAGCGCCGCCGCTTTCCGCTGAGGCGCTGCGGGCTGTTTGTCCATTCCTGGCTGAAAGCGTGGGCTGCCCCGTGTTGTCTTTGGCGCTCGCTTTTTCTGTGTGCTCCTTTTTCTTAGTCCACTGGCGCGTGTTGAAAGTTCGTTGTGGACAGAGCAGATAAAAAAAAAAGAAAAGCCGAGGAGGTTAGCGGAGGTAGAAAAGAAAATGTAAATGAGTTCTCGCGGGCAGAGTTTCGCCGCGTGAGCCAAAGGGTACAGTGCCGAGGGGCCACCGTGTGCTGGACTGAAGAGTTATTTTGTTGCTGCGCGTGTCTGGCTTCTCGGGGAGAAACGCAAACTTTTGAATTTCGCTGATAGCAGAGAGGGGGCGCGCCGCTAGAAAGCAGCGCTGTCGAAGGTGCGCGTTTTATTTAAGGCGCTTTCAGTAACCCTCATCCGTATAAGATGACGCTTACTCAATGGTTTTCTTCCTTCAAACAGAATTGCGCATTTCGCTTGAATGGTCTTTACTCCCCTGTTTCGCTGCTTTGCGCCTGCATGCTCTAGAGTGGTATGCTGAGGGTCATGCAGTAAAGAATTATCGTGAGAACTACGAATCGGAAAGGTTTTCTTTATCTACAAAATACAACACAATCGTTACTATGCTAAAAGAGGAACGAAATGCCGATGCCATGTATGCCAAAGCCTCAAAGGGCTTGATTTTCAGTGCCAACCTGTCAGGTCTATTGCACAACACAATTAGCTGCAACGTTGATTTAAAAGTTAAACAAATAGAAGAACGTTATTTTAACCTCTTCCAAGCTCCAAGTGCTCTCGAAATCGCACGCCTTGTGCTTGCGTGCGACACAGGCGCTGGTAATCTATTATAGATCGAATATAACACTGACGCATTAGTCTTCTCCCTCTCTTTTTTTTTTTTTTTTTTGCAGGCTTAGAAGATCTCGTATGGTTCTTTGAGTCTTAGGCAGTAGGCTAGGGTATATTAGCTGTATCCTGTGATCGCTGTTTCAAGAGTGTTTGATTACAGTCATTTCGGCAATATTGAAATAGGGTCCGGAAATCTTCAGCCATTCGAAGTTAGCCTTTTAAGTGAGCCGGCCCATAGCTATGTCAAAACGAAGTGCCTGAATTTCATGTTGTTTTCTCCCCCCCTTACTCCATTTTGCGCAAGCGGAACACGCTTTCACCTCAAGCAGGAAAGTGTACCCCGTGCCATGCATGACATGTTGGCTGCTTTCTTCCCTCGGAGGTAGGAAGGAGATTGGGTCTTTTGTGCAGAAATCCAATAAAGGGCATCAGCAGCGCTTGATGGCGCATCACGGCGCAGGCGATGCGCGCGCGCCGGTGACCGTCCAACAAAGCTCCCATTGTGGGAGGGGGACAGCTGGTATTGGCTTGTTTTGTTGTCCGCCGCGAAGTGTTCACAGTGCGGCCACGCTCGCCGGCTGAAATGTGCAGTGCGGCCTGCGAGAAAGTTGTCCCTTTGTTGGCCACGTTTATCGCGCGCCCTCGGCCTCCCTGTGTTTGGGCACCCACAGCCCGGCTAGTTTCGCAACATGGACCGGCGCGCAGTGTGCACACGCCGACGCACTCAGTGTCAAGTGAGTGTTCGAACAAAGGGGGGAGGTTCGATAGCCAGCGGAGCAATCTCCAAGTGCAGGACCACGTTGCGAATGAACCGTGTTGGCTTTGATCATTCGTTATGCAAGAGCTAGGGTGCACTAGACATTCGCCAACGGGCCATGGCTGGTGTCCTTCGCGCGTGCAGGTGCGCGCACCCGGTTGCCTCTCTAAATTTGCTCATAGTCACTATCATTTATTTAGAGCGTTGGGTGGGTGATCGAAATTAGTCCCGCATGACACCGCCCTAGACAACACGCCCGACTGCCACTCCGTCAGCCTTGACAGGAACAACTTGTCAATCATAAAAGAGCAGTCAGTCGCGACCGGTCATTGCGGATTAAGTCGGACCACAGGCTTCCTGAATGAACTCAGAACCTTCCGCTAGGTCAGGGAGGATTTCGTCAGAGCACGTTGTGGCCTTCCCAAGAGCACCTGTACAGAAAGTCACTGACCTTCGCCTTAACTGCGCACGAATGTCACCGAGGGCAGAACGACCGCGGCCGCTTTGGTGTGCTGACGAGCGGCGTCTCAGACAGCGCTGCATGCGTGCGACATCCACTGCAGCGGTTTCTGTTCGCATGTACGGGTGTCCGGCGAGAGAGCACGTCTCGAAAACAAAGGAAGTCGAACCGCTATGTCGGCGCTGCGTAGTCACATGATATAAAGCACTGAACTGTGGACAGCTATTCTGTGGCGCGCGCAGCTTCCTTTCGGCGTTGTGTTTAACTCGTGGGCATCGGTAGCACATCCGTTGTCCAAAGTACAGGGTAGTCGTCGGCGGCAGCGACGAGCGCACGTGGTAGGTGTAGCGCTAGTCTTCCCTGGGCTGAAGTTCGCGGGCACTCAAGCCTATAACGGAAGCTGGCTTGCTGCCTCTCTTTCGTGTCACGTTTACGTAGTGCTAACATAGGTATATACTAATGGGCTGACTGTTATCCAGTCTGTTTTTACTAGAGGAATAATTCCGCAAACGCGACTCTGGATAAACATGCTGTTAGGGGCTGTCATACGAATTACTCTAGCCCTTATACGTGGCACGTGTGTCTTGCTTCTCCAACGCGATGTGTTGATTTCCACTGCCGCATCATCTCACCACTTCCCAAGCTGCCTGACACGGCGTGTTTGCTATACGCGGCAACTGAACGTGTTGTTCCGGGGCTCGGCGTCGGGCGTCTCAAGCGATCAGGGTTTCCAACGTCGTGGTCCGCTTGTGGTAGTTTTTGCGGGCTTTCTGGAGAGCTCGGGCAGATTTCTGCGCCACTGAAGTTATGGTCGTCCGAAACGATGCGCAAATTATACGCGCGTTAGGGGAACGGCACACCTATTCAGCAGTGTCAAGCCGCGGGCACCACGTAACCGAGTGGCGGTGATCAAATTAAGAAACGGCAGCATCGTCATCGAACATCGAGTGGCTTTTGAAAACTGATTTGTGGTCGTGTAGACAGCAGTCATGTAACTCTGCTAATCCGAAAGGTTGCTGTGCGATGCAGGTGGGGGTGCTTGGAGTTCTCATAATGCGGTATAACAGCTATCGCCGTGACGTGTTCGCCAAGGGAAAAAACTTGAAGCTTGGGGGTGCTTTTTCCCTTTCGTGCGGTAAAACGATACGAAAGTAAAACACGAAAAAAAAAAGGAAGAGTTACGCTCGCGGCAGCGAGCATACATGGCGTGGAAGCTGCGTGGCTTGTTTTACAGCATGCTGCCGGCGTGTTTTTTGGGGCCGCAGAGAACGATGGGTGGCGGGCCGCGCTCAAGCGGTGGTGGCCCGGCCAGCGGCGCTGGGCCCAGGCCGGCGCGGTTATATCGGGCTGTTTTGACTGCAGTCGGGGCGCGCGTGCGCTGCGCGCGGAACCCAGTCGCCGCTGCTTGCAGTCCCGTTTCACGAGCGCGAGAAATACGTTGGCTAAACGCGAAATCCCCACTCTTCCTCCGCCGCGCATCCTTTACTCGCTGCTGCTCTTGGCCTGCCTTCCACTTTTCTGCAGTGCTCAGCGGGCTCCCGTGTTGGGGGGTCTCCTTCTGCTCGAACGCCGCTCCGCGCATGCAACTGGTGACGCGGTTTCTTGGACGCCGCTCTGTCGGCGGTGCCCGCGACTGCGTGACGGACGGGCCCCGTGAGCAGCGACAAAATCGCGCCTAGATGGTTGCGTAGTACGCTCACATCCGCGCATACTTAATCCAATGAGCTTCGTGTCTCCGTTCAGCATTCCGTGCAGGATGTTGACTTCTCTTTGTTTCGTTGGGGCTAGTAGTTTGACGTAGCACTGCCTTTTCTCGAAATTCCTCATCCAGAGCCACAATCGCCACGATCTAGACCCTTCATTCGGCCAGCCAAGTGCAGCCGTAACTTCCAGGTCACTGCTGCCTTGGCGCCGTGACCAAAACACGCAGCTTACACGCGTGTCCAATTATTTGCACTAATTACATTTATAGGCACGCGAACTGCCTCTCTCATCACTTCCCCTCGGATATGACCAATCGAGCGAAACGCCCTTGTGGTTGCATTTTCTTTTTTTTTTTTTTTTTTTTTTTTTTTTTTTTTTTTTTTTTTTTTTTTTTTTTTTTTTTTGCCGCTTCAAGGCATTGCTCCTTGACGCACCCTTCGTCGGCTGCTTCCGCATGTTTTCATCGCATCCTGTTGTCCGTGTGGCCCCAGCCATGGCGGCTGCCGGTGGCGTCCCCCTTTGTTTCGGACAGATGAAGACCTTGGCCGCTGGCCCTCGCGCGCGCCGCCCTTGACGGACAGCTGCCTCGAGCAGCGTCGGAGCCATTCCCGGCCGGTTCAACGCTCCGAACGCTGCGCGGAAAGGGCCCCCTTTCGGCCGCCGGTGCAAGGCCCGAGCCCCAGGGGGTATAAATAACTCGCCAGCCAGGGGAGAGGAAGAGGGCATTAATTCCAAGGGCCCCTCGATTTAATGGAGCAGCTTAATGCCCTCTCCCAAGTGTTGTGCTCCTCTCCGTGGTCCGCGACGCCTCCAGCGGACGCTGCATTTCCGGCCACGTAACGGTTGCCCGGCTCGCTGGAAAGGAAGCCGGCCAAAATGAACGCTTGTGCAGGGTGCTTCCGCGGCGTGCGAGAAAAGCTTGTGCGCCGATCCGGTCTTGTCCAAGTCAGCTCCATTAGTGCGCCCGGGCGCTTTCCCCGCTGTAGGGGGGGATGCTCGGCCATCTTGGCTCCCCCCCTCCCCCTGTCGTGTAGTCTCCACAACAACGCGTTCTCGTGTAAGCGTTGCGCGCAGGTTTTGAGCTGTATTTGGTAATCAACATTCTTGCGTAGCATTGTTTGCGCGGGGGCGACTAAAACTGCGCTGCGGCGGCTGGCCAGGAAGCGGCCCGACCCGCTCACAAATGAAAACGATCCGTCTTAAGCCCCTCCCCCTTTCGATAGCCTTGCACTTGTCGTCCGGACCAAAGTAGTTGGTGCAAACCCGCTGGATGGGCACGAAGAGGGAAAAAAAAAAATGAAAGCGAAGTGCTTGTCCCTATGTTAAGTGCACAGACGGATCGCTGTTTTGTTTTTTCATGTTTTTGGAGTTGAAGTTGGACTCGATTTGTGCACAAAATAAGAATTTATCCTTTCACTTCTTCGCCACTGTTTTCCGCGAAAGGATTTAATAATTGAGTATATTCCGGGCTTCGTCTGGTCATGATAGCGTTGGGTACATCGCCCGTCTTCGCTTGCTGCGAGTATGCGAAGTGCTCTTTCTAAGCGCTATGTCTGGTATCCCTTTCTGTGCCATGCGTCAGCTCAGCTCTGAGCTGTGTTCGGGATCGACGAGGACCGTTACTATCAGAAGATGCAGTTTGGCCGGCGAAAAGGATAACTGCTGGACGAGGCAACCCTGTGCTGATTTAGAAGACTTCGCTTAACAAGGTGTCCTAAGCTTCCTAGCGGAAGGACAAACAATTTGTTGCCGCTGCTTTCTTACTCGACACCGCTTAAGGCACCAACCTTGGTGGCATGTTTAGTGCTCATGAAAATGTGGCCCGCGATAGTGCGCAGCAAGTTAGGAAATGAAGTGATAAGGTTTCTTATGAAACACAGCGCCACCGCTGTCCGTTGTGGAGCTTCAGAAAAGGCTTGTATTGGCGTCGGAGTGATTAGAAACTGCTAATGCGCCGATATGTATACGACGCTTTTCGAACCGTACATACCTTACGCGCAGTGCGCGTAAGGTATGTACACAATTTCATTTCGTTGCTTCAGGTGTTCGGCTTCATATATCTGTCAGCAAAGCGGCGCTGTGTACGTCTGTCTAGTCGTCGTTGGGGCAGAGTGCACTCGGCGCAAGCAGACGCAGTATCGCGTTGCTCGGCGGAAAGACGTCATACACCCGCGGCAGCGACATTGAATAAAAATCGCGGCGCCCACATACGCCTCCGGGAGTGAGTGAAAAGCTTTATTTTGACAAAAAGAATGACATCAAGCACAGCCGAGAGTGATCGAAGTTCAGAACGTTGCCATGCACGAACACGGCAGCGCTAGCTGGGGGCCAGCGTGCGTCAATGCACACACGGCTCAATCACATTTTTTGCACGAACAATGCCGTTACAAGTGCATTGTTTTTGTTTAAATTTAAAGGCTTGTGAAAGACAGCTGCGAAAGCGTGTGACAATGAAGGAGCCAAACGTTGCACGAACAAAAGCAAACGTCCGGGAAATCGTGACTTGCCTACACTTCGCTCTTCCTTGCTTCATATTCAGTCGCCACCTTGGTGGCTGAATTTTCTGTCTTCTTTCAGCTGTTTTTCTCTTTGGATGAACGGTTGCTCCTACACTTTGCTCGTGCCATAGCTGCGTTCAAAGGGGTGAATCTGCAAAGAGAACAACAGTTAAGCTCTCTTAGCCTTGCGACAGACCTATGGTTGTGGCAACGCAGTTCGTCTCTGAAAGGACCAACTTCTCGTCCGAAAGGACTGCCTAATTTACTCTCTACGTGTAAAATGGCCCCGAACATTTCGTTTATGCGGATGGCTACATTGTACACCGGACGTTAAGTGAATACAGCTCCGGGTGCGGGATGTCAATCCCCTCCAAGAGCGCAATTTTGACTGTCACATGTTCACCACCGTATGATTGAACTGGTAAAAAAGTGCCCCCATTCGATGTTGGTGAGTTGTTCCCCTGCGGAACTTCCGCAAGCTCTGAAGTCGCATTGCTTGGCTCTCAACCTATGTGGCTCCCTTGTGCATCTAATTCTGCTCACACGCGTGTGCAGTGGTGGTGGGCCTAGTGGCAGACCATACTGTCTGCTGCGTACACGGCGTATAATTCCAGCCCGCAATCATTTTTTTTTTTTTTTTTTGCGGGAGAAATCAAATAAATGTTATCAATCGAACGTATCGTGCCCCCCCCCCCCCCCCCCCCACACACACACACACACAGCCGTTTCTCATTCATTCTACCAATCCCTGCTAGCTCACTCTGCGGCCTTCTGTTCTCTCTCTGCTTCGCGTGAATGCGCCGCTTGTTTCGCCACGGGTGTCACTGCTATCTCACTTCTTAGTCGTAACCGCCAATCAGGTCGGTCGCATTCGCTCGAACAGACGCGAGGTCGGTAATTAAGATGGCCACCGTCCACTCGAGCAGTGTGGGTCTGCGCAGCCAATATCGCTGCGTGGTCTGCCCGCCACGGAGCTGAGCCAGGGAGGCAGCGGAGGCGCCATAGCGCCGCTTGGAGAAAAAATAAAAGAAAAAATAATCAGAAATCCCTGCACGCGTGTGTAGTGAGACCCCGATCTTAGAGGTGCTTTCGTTTGCTGCTAGGCTGCCACGCCGAGACTCCGGCCTCCGGCTGCTTAAGCGAACAAACGCGCACACACGAAAGGCGGCGTGTGCAAGCGTTGCGATGGCGGCTCGCAGCTGGCCAGTGCTGCCGCTTTCGAAAGTAGGCCTTCTCGCGGAGGCGTCCGCCGCCGCCAGGTCTGCGCCGCCGTGTCGCCTACACGGCGCCTACTACCGGCGCCTCGGGCTGTCTGCAGCGCGGCCCTCCTCCCCTTGGCGCAGGGTCCGCGCGTCGGTTTCGTTTCCCGGTGCAACCGCGGTCGGCTATAACGGATCCGGCCAAGATGGCCCTTCCGGCGCCTGCTGGCTTCCTGGCGCTGCTGCCGCCCAACTGACGCTGCGGCTGCAAACATGATTCTCGAACCGGACGGAACCGCGCACTTGTGCGGGCGCCCACGAGGATGACGCCAAGCAGCTCTGCTACTTCGAATTGCCTTTATGGCGTCGTTAATAATCGGAACATACCCGCTTACTCTGCCTGTCTCTTTTCTCGGAGGAAATGATGTACGACGAAGACTGGATAAAATTCCTGCATTATTTTTAAATAACTCAAGTAGAATCTAATTTGTACGAAGCCAAAGGTGGTGGCGAAAGGAGTTTGACGGGTGGCCTTTCGATGTCCATACGTGAGGGGGGGGGGGGGGTGTTAGCATCACGGCTGCGTGTGACTGCAAAGCGCTTGATCACACTGCCTGTGCGTCACGTTTCACTGCATGCTGTGCAATCATATGGGCTGCAGCGCCGGTTTGCTTCATTTTGGTTTAAGCTACGCGCCTAATTTCGTGTTCCTCACTCCCCTTTATTCGTGTGTTTGCGTTCGCCAAACCCACGTTGCTACTTATGCGGCCCTCGCTTTCCCTCCCGTCGAGGCCTGCATGTGTCAACCTCTCTTCGTGTCATTGCGAAATAATGTGGCGAATGCCGATTGCAACACACGTGGAGACTGGGACATGTGAAATGCAAGAGCTGCGATGCTATGCGTTGCTTGATTTCGCCCGGGCGTCGAAGTGTTCGTCCATCGCCCTATACCACCTAGAGTGACTGCATACTGCACGCGGTTCAGCGGAAAATCGGCTTTACAGAGGGCAGCTCCATGCAAGGACTGCTCGTTCGACCGCGAAAGTGACTTGTCAAAGCTGCGTTCTCCTTTCTATCTTTTCCTGCTGTGTTGACTTCGTATGGATAGCTCTTGTGAATATTTGTAATATAAAAGAAGATAAGAAAAATAGATAGCTGGTTTCTGTTTTGTGCAGACATAAATGGCTGGTGGCGTGTGCCACGCTTTGTAGCGTGCGAGAAAAGCTTTCAGCCATATCTAATTACCGATACCGTCCCTTCGCTCTGCTTCTTCGGGAGCATAATGCCTCAGGCAACTCGGTTCCGTGGTTATGCCGGCTGAATAGGCTCTGAGGAAAGAGACAGCCGGCAAAGAGACGCGACGAAGCAGGTACTCTTGCTATGATGTAACAGCGTCGCTTCCAGCGCTCTCAGACAAGAAACCCCCTAAGGAACAGCGTGCCGAGGAAAAGCACGGATTCCCCCGCGCGAAAGCCTTTCCTGTCGTTACAGCAGGGAGAAAATCCGCAGTACAAGTTGTATGGCTGCCGCTCTGAATGCTATGTTTCGGATTCTTTGCCTTGCTTTTTCTTGTTTTGTCGTCGGGCTTTCCTGCGAGCCAGATTTCGCGCATCACGCTTTATTACTGCGTTACCAGCGGCCCTCTGCAACCCAGACGCCCAGCGTCGCTTTGGGGTGCGTTTACCCGCACTGCTTCCCCTCGCAGCCAAGGCCCTTTGTGAAAGAAACGCCGCGGGGTGGTTGGGGTAATAATGTTTAGATGCAGGTGGGATGAGCCTAGCATCACGTAGGCGATTGTAAAGGCTCGTAATGAAAACAAAATGACAGCTCTCGTACCTTAAAGGTGTTTCGTGTTTCATCGTCCGCCGGTGGTACCTGGCACGGTGCTGTGCAGACTGTTCCTCTGTCAAGCAAGCCACGCAAGTGCAGGACCTTCTTCCCCCACAACCCCCCCCCCCCCCTTTTTTTTTCAACAGGCAGCCGTCATAATTGTCCAATGTCTTTTTTTAACGCCTAGGCTGGTATCCCGTGCTTGTCGCTGCCCATTGGCCCCCTCAAACTATCTTCCCACCTCAAATCCGCACTTGCGCAACAGTACAGAAAAAAAGGAAAATCGAACGGCTGAGTATTCATGGAGCGGGGGTTGATTGGCTTTTCGTCAAAGAAAGAAAAGAAGTTGCGAACATTTTACTGTTTTTCTTTTATTTATGAATTAATCATCATCTTTAAATGAAATGAATACACTGCCCCAGCAGCTGGTGTAGACTACTTGCCTTTTCACATGTCTCAGTACTCGCAACATATCATCAATTCGCACCGCAAAAGCACTGGGGCCTTTTTTTGCCAGCTACCGAAGTTTCAATTGTGGCTTTGTGGCTTGGCACATTTTAGCCCTAATTTTCGACAAACTTTGTATACTTCGTCTGAATAGGAAACCCGGACAGGGGGCTTGGTAACGTTCACATTCGTGTTGCTTTTTGTGAAGTGAGGGCTAAACTACGAGCACGCTTCATTGACACTGCCGGACGTACCACAGCTGTTTGAGGACAATGTAGCTGCGGGGGCCTCCCTTTCGACCCTGGTGCCTTTTCGGCGTTTTGCGTGAGGCGCCGTTTCCTTTCAGTGCTGCGTAGCGTTATTTTTACAGGAGTCGGCATCTTTGCCGGCTCTTGTTCCGGAAGAGTGTCCTGCTATTCTGGGCCGCGCTGTCTACACCCGGGTCTCTCGCCGCCGAGACCCCGGAGCGCCTCGTCGTCCCAGGCTCGGGGTTCGCGGCGCCCGGAGAACTGGGTTGAAAGCTCGACCTCCCTCGCTGCGGTGCACTTGAGTGGGCGCTGCTCTCAGCCTCGGGGCTCGTGCCCGCACGTTCAGCCAAGATGGATGTGCCTCGCGCACACATCGCGCGTGTGGGCTCGTTATAAATGATGGCCTCTCTTCTTGCGTAATCGTCGAGAGCCGTGTGAGCCTCCTCTCGAGTTCGCCACTCGCGCTTCTGGGAAGGGACCGCATGCTAATCCTTCAAGGCTTGTCCGCAGCGCGGGCGGAAGTCTCGTGTTCCGCGCCCTCTCGAACGCCAGGGAACGGAGACGCGCTCCCAACCACGACACTGGCGTATCCGAAAGGGAACCGAACGATTCGCATTTGATTGCAAGATGACAATCGTCACTGTACCCCTCGACGCAGTTCTACATGCCCAGCCTGCACGAACAGCGCCCGAGCGTGCACCAGTGTCCCATGGCAACCAGGCAGAGGGGTGATCTCCGTGTCACATCCGGCGTTGTCGTAGCGCGGCCAAAAGCGCTACGGGCGCGCTGGCGCGGTTCGCCCGCCGCCGACTTCCTGGTGCAGATGGTGCGCGCAATAAGCGCGGGATCAGCGGCGGTCGGCGACACGCGCTCGCGCTGCTGCTGCTGCGTGTCGCAAGGCGGCGCTGTGCTGCATGCGTGTCACGCGTGATGGCCCCGGGGCGCGAGCATCGGGATAAGATTGTCGTCGCGTGTCCGCTGAGACAATGCACGGCGCCGCTGGCCGACAAAAAGGGGAGGCTGCTGCGAAGGAGCGCCCCGCTTTGCATGGCTGCGGGCGGCCGAAGGTTGCGCGTAATGGCGCCCCGGCGGCGCCGCGATCGCGCGCGGATGTGCGTCGTGGTTGGGTGGTCGCTCGCAATGCAATTACAGCGCTTCCCCAAGGACACCCGGCACAGTGAATCATCGCTCGTTAGATTTGGCCACGCACGCCTTGCATACCTGGAGCGTTTCCTGGGTCGGAGCTCCGCATTGTGTACGCGGTGTGGAGCGCGCTGCTGACGCTGGACGTCGCGCGCTTCCTCTCTCTGCCGTCCTCTTGGCTTAATTTCGCCACTATTCTTGGCACGTACCTTCTTGGCGACTCCATAAGCGCTGTGCCGTCGAGACGCGGCAGCTGCCGATACGTGTATTATCTCTTTGACCCTAGCCGTCACGTCTTCGGACGTGGACGCGCCTGTGAGCCCCCCCCCCCCCCCCCTCCAGAATGGGCTCTACTTTAGTGCTTGGCCGTTCTCGGCCATGGCCTCCACATAATCTTGAGAAATCCTTTAGCCGGGGAGTTTCATAGTTTCCTCGGTTTTCGGGCTGCGCCAGTGTTAGGGCTTCTTACCTTACCGAGAGCGGCGAGGATGTAATGAAAGGAATGCCCTCGAGGACTTTCTCTTTCTGAGACTGCGAGAATAATAGGATTTCCCCAGTTCTCTGAAACACTGACGTGCGACCCGACCCGCCTTGAGGCAAAAGAAGGGTGAAGAGATGCGAAGAGAATTCATTTTAAATGTGAAATTTCTTTCCCCGCCCTTTTCCTCTGATACCTACTTTGAAAGAAGAAAAGGGAAGACTGGGTGAACTGAAGTGAACAGTTGCATTATAGAGCATGACCGTGTAGTCTTTTTAAATGCATCTTGCAGTTTTTCATGAACACTGTGAGGTCGTAGCTTCAGGCTCTGCAAGCGACCATCGCTCGGGAGAACTGCGCTCGTTGATTAATCACTACGGTGATGCGTGCACACAATATTATGTTGCAAATTATGCTCAGTGCACCATGCGCACAAAAAGTCTTAAGGTCCCGATTTCACGGATATCATATAAGGCGGGTGTCCAAGCTGCGCCTCCTCGCGGCTTCAAGTTCGACTGCAGCTATCTGGGATCTGTACAACCGTCCTCCATATTTAGGCCTCTAAAGGCAGCGTCACTGTTTGACCGCCTGCTTTATGGTTGGTTCCGCCTTATTCCTGGGAGGCACTCTTCTCAATGATGAAAGCGGTAAACTGAAAACAGCGGGCGACTTTTAGGGGCGAACGTCTGGCTGAGCCGCTCCGGACTGCACGCGTAATTCTAAGCAACTTCAAGGTATTTGTTTCACGAATGAGGTAGTACACTTTTTTAAAAAATATGTACCATGTACCAAAAATATGTACCTTAAAAATATGTTCCAACTAGCTCAACTTTCCGTGTTATTGAGGTAGTACACTGCAGAGGCCCATTAGCAATCGCTTCATGCGTGACATCTGCAGTGTAACCACCAGCTTTTCTGGACGGAATAAAAATATAAAATTTGCCGGCCCCCTTTTTATTCCTGCGCCTCTTAACTGAAAATATTTTATCCTGGCTCATATGCTTGTCTGGCCCAAATAATGTCCAGGAAGGACCATGCTAGTGACTAATAGTGCAGTTTGCAACTTCCACCTTTTTTCCTTGCGGAGCTTTCCTCCATCCACCCTCGAGACGCCAACCTAATCTCATCCCTTTCTGTTCTGCCTTTCCTTCTGGCTTCGCGAAAAAGAGAAAGCACCATGCGCGGAATTAGGAGGATGCTGAAGAGTTGGCGGTCATATCGTTCAGGAAAACGGGGCCCCGATCTTTCGCGGCGGCGTGCGTCGTCAGACAGCAATAATGCGTCGGGTCATTTAACACACACGCGCGCCAGAGCACACACAGACCGACTGGCACGTCCGACCCCTTTGTGCACAGCCTTAGCCCTGCTTTCTCTCCCCCTTCTCGTTCTCTCAGCCTTCCAGATCTAACCTTTACGCTTAGGCGGCGCTTTTAAACTTATTTGTCGTTCAAAGCCGCCGCTTCTCGCGAAATCGGAGCACACGAAGGAAAAGAGGCGGCGAATGGAGCCATCAAGTCATCACGTCTGAGCTGCCTTCGATCTTTCTCCAATCTGCTACCGCCGCGGACGAGCCCGGGCGAGAGGGATAATGACGCTGTCTGATGCGTCGCCGCACTGGCGTACAATTGCGTGCGCAGCCGTTGCAAACGCGCCGCGCGGCAGCAGCAGAAAAATGCGGCGCCGGCTTTGGGACGCTGCGTCCAACCGTGGGGGCTTAGGCTGCGACAGCGAGGCAAGTCCAAAGAAGCGATGGTCGTCTCTTCTCCACCCCCTTCCTTGCGCACTTCCGCTGGCTCTTGTCATTCTCGTCTTTGGCCAGTGTCGGGGCTTGCCTGGTCCTCTAGTGCGAGCCTTCAAGTCTGCAGGAAAATAAGAGCGTCAACGGAGCACCGGTCATGAGCGGAGCCGGTCCCAATGATTGTGCGTGGCTCATACACCATCACGCACACTCATTGCCGAGAGTCACTCTGCCGAGAGCTTTCGTCGCAACAATAAGACGACTCTGGAGGCCTATATCGACATGGACACGCAAGCAGAGTCGATCGAATGTGACGTGTAGGCACGGGAAGTGAGGCTTCAAATATTGCTCTCGCTGTTGTCGCATTGCTTTCCGAGAAATGTTACGCCAACGGCTTCCTTCTCGGTTTGCGGAAGGTGAAGTGCGTTGGCTCGCCTTGCTTATCGCACTGCTTAGTTGCGGTGAAATTCAGACTCTCGAGCAGACACTTTGCACCACTAATTCGCCGCACAAACGAAGGACTTAACATTAGGCACTTCTTAATGCGTGCTGCAATTCTATTCGAGGACGAGAGAGAGACTGCGCTCCATGTTGGGCTCACCGATTTCGTTTCACTTTTCTTTTTGTAAGAACAATGCAAGAGAGCGCCAGAAACCGGTCTCGCGCGGTAATGAAAGAACTTACTGCTATTCTCTTAGCATACAGATCAGATCTCACCGCTGCGATTGTACTCTCCGGTTTATGAAATCCACGGTGGGAGCCAGGTACGAAAGCTATAAAAAAGTATGAGATAGAGAGACAGGCCACTCAGCAATGCCTAACGTATGCTGATATGGATGCACAGCGCAGCGGTTTACGCGAACAGGTCCGAAAAAATGTTTTTCAGCTGGAAGCAAAGCTGCGGAGTTTCCGGCGACATAGAGCAAATACTTAATCCGCATTCTATTCTGGCACTGAATATATTACATTTTGTGGAAATTAAGAAAGCGAATTGCTGCTGCTTATCTGCTGCCTGAGGTCACCTGTAACTGTAACAGGATGCATTTCCATTAATAGTTATTTAGAACCGTGCCTCCGTTTAGGAGCAGCCCATGCATGTGATTTCGAATTAGAGCACCACAGCTGCTACATGCCTAGCGCATCGTAGCCTGCCGGTCGAACTGTTTATGGCTTTCCCCGGCGAAGCGAAGTGCGGCGTGTTCTGCGTCAATAAGTCACACCTCGGACGGCCAGTGGCGTTGCGAAGTCATGCGCTAGAAGTCTGTCGTGCAGGAAGGGGAGCGCGCATATTGTCGGCCACCATCAAACCACGGAACTGTCGCAGGGACTCGCCAGACTCGCCCGCACAAAGCGCCCTCTGCGCTGTTAATCTCGGCGTCCCGCAGCGGCGCGAGGCGCCATTGTCCCCCCCCCCCCCCCCTTTTTTTTTTTGCGGGCATCCATTTTCACCTTGCGCATTCACTGGGATGCGCCTAGTTATTATTTACAGCGTGGCGGGGGGAACTGCGTTTCAGCTCACCCCCAACCTCATCCTCGTTTTCTTTCTTTTTTTCTTTTTTACCTTGATTCCATTCTGGAGCTCGCGTTGATATCCAAGGGTGGAGGGGGGGGGGGGGGGTTCTATGCTTTAGGTGATAAGAAGGAATGTTCACTTGATGTCGCAGAAGGTATAGGGTGAGTAAACAAATAGGCGGTGTTGTAGATCCATCCTGAGCGTCGCTGGCGTTCAAGACGCTGTATTCCGCTCATAGAGAAGTAAACACAAGCGACAAATGCCCGCTATCGACCAGCAGCAGCGCGGTCGTCGTGCCCAAAACAACAAAGAAACGGTCGTGTAGAAGGGTGTAAAAGTAAAGCAGATTGAAGGGGGGGATCAGCTGAGCATGTGTCTTAGGAGCGCGGTGCGCGGCATTTTGTGCCGGAAGCCATGCGAAGGGCTCCGGTCGCAGCTTTCACCGATCAGGCCCAATTAGAGGGCGGCGGACTGGTCTGGGGAAAGCGGCTGGACGAAGGAGGGACGCAACGAGTGCGCATACGGGCCAGCGAGGAGGAGGAGGAGTGCCACGTTTCGTAATGAGCCCTATCGGGAGTAGCGATCTGCGGATCGGCTTCTTCGCAGGAGGATGTTTCCCAGGACGAGATTAGGTGAAGCAAGCGCCGCATATAATTGGGAAGCCGGACGAACGTGCTCGGAAAATATGGAAGCTTCTGAAAGCGTCAGCGCACCGAGGCCAGTCACGGCCTCTGTTTTTATAGCCCATGGTTTTGGAAACGACCAGACGGCCCCCTCCCTGCCGTAGCACCGTCAGGGGCCGGTGAAAACAGTTCTCCAGAGGGACCTACGTGAGCGGAAACCGTTATTTGTTGCCTCCGCGTCAACCCTTTATGGTGACTTAGTGCCCGGGAACAGCCGCTTCCGTCTCCGCTAAAATATGAGCCCAGACCACCGCCCACGCGGCCGATCGGAGCCTCCCCACCAAGTGGAGGGCAGGCGCGAGGAGAAGTGTCCGCTTTGCTTCCCTTACTAATTACTGGGGTGCATCGAAGCGCCATGCGCCGCCGTCGTGTGCTGCGGCCGAATCCTGTAGCGCGCCTTGGGAGAGATTGCGTTGATCGAACCTGTCACACACACTGCCGGAGAGATGAACACGAGGAATCGTCTGCGGAGCCATATAAATATTTAAGAAAGATCGCCTTCTAGCTCTCTCGGTGGGATATGGAAGCAAAAGCAAGCACGAGTTTCGAAGTCTGAAATGAGCGTTCTCTTCGGCAGGACATCGCAGTTCCGTGGCTAATGCGCGTCAGGCCGTTCTCTTGCCTGGCTTTACTCGGGATCGAGTGTTAGCGAGCCGGACGACGGGAGCCAGGCGTTGGCGACGCGAGGAACAATGCGTGATTACCGCCACCCTAACTGGGCTCGGCGCACGAGAGCGGTGCGCGTGGTGGTCTATTCGCGCCGTCTGCTGCCATCCAGGCTGTCCTGGTGGTTGGGAGTGGTGTACGCCCACCGACGAAGCGTGACGAGTTGACGTTTCTCTTCTTTCGGGCAGAGAGAACGAAGGCGTTAATTAACTCATACTTGATTCTCGCCCGCCACGGTGTTAACAAGGGGCGACGGTAGCGGCCCGCCCTCGAAAGGGCTCATTTCAGGTCAACTGGCGATGGTGGTCTCCTCCGCGCACATTGCATGGCGCCACTCTGAGGCGGGCGGTGATCTTCCCACACCAGCTGAGGTTGATTTCCCTCAGTGCTCGGAAGGCCGATCAGTAATTACAACGAGATATCGCCGGGGCCTCTATTGGCCGGCGCCAGCGGGAAACCTACTCTCCCCGGTCATGGCTGCGTCTCGGGCCTTTGTTCTGGCCCCGATTGTGGCTCTCTTTGCTGGGCGGTCTTTTTCTTTTTTCTTTTTTTCCGCAAGCGCGCGGTGCGTGCGCGCTGCTCGCATCCTGTCCGGACGCACAAAGTACCGAGTCGGGAGACGCTTGGCTGGCTGCCCTCCTCATTCTGTTTCCGGTGCGGCATCGTGTCGCCGCGACCGTTATTTTACGCTCGCGCGCCACAGCTCATGTCTGGAAACAAAAGAAGGCGCTCGGGGACGCTCCCTTTCTTGGACGGCTAAAAATTTCCACTCGCTATTGAGGCGGGCTCCTTTGCGTGCCGCCGCCGCCGCCGCCTGGGTTTGAATTGCTTCCCGACTGCACCATCCTCTGCGAGCTGTGTGTTGTTCTTCGGCAGCAGGCGACCTCCTGACAGCCAGTCGACGGACCGCAGGTGCGACACGAAAAAAAAAAAAAAAAAGAAATGCCAGGGAGAGGATCTCGGAGGAAGCCTTGCGGAGAAAGCTCTGGCACACTCCGCCGAGTAGCGCGTCACCGCCGCGCTGGCTGCCCGTTACGGAGAAACGGTGGAGTCGCTCGCCAGAAAGAGAGAGAGAGAAAAAAAAAAGAAACGCGCGCGTGGGCACATCCAGAAACAGCTGACCACAGATCTCCTGTCGCCGCTGCTTTCATGGACTGAGCAATGGCGGCGAAGTGCGTGTAAGATGGCCGTTCGTCCTCATTAGCATTCTTTTCTGCCGAAGAAATGGTTCACCGATTGCTATCTCTGTCCGGCGACAAAAGCGCCACTGCCGCTCACACCGTTCTCGTCTGGCCTCCTCTTGGCCACAGGCTTTCAGCTCCAGTGTTGTTCGCTGAACAGGGCCGAGCAGAGGCGAGCGAGCTGGCAAGAAGCGCCAAACAGCGGGCGCGCTCAGCCGGAGAGGGACGCTCAGGGGCCCCCCCACGAAAGGGGCCACGGCCGTCTCGAAAAGCAGTACAGAAAGAAATTGCGTTCCCGTCAACGCGGAGACGCCGCCGTCCTCGGCAGCCAGCGGAGGAGAACTGCAGTGCTTTACTACGAGTGTACTCCTCACTTTGTCTATTTGCGAGACGAACGGTCGACGGCGAAGGTCTCCCGGAAAGAAGAATATGAAAAATGGGGGAGGGAGAAGAAAGAGAAGCGTATAAAGGCACAGCATCCGGGCGTCGTTACGCTGGAAGGGAGCCGTATGAACGCGCAACCACCGTGACCGCAGTGCGGCTTGCTGCAAACGCATGTCGCAATTAGGCAGCGTGAAATTGAGTGCCGCCGAGCGGTCACAGAACGTCGGCAGCGCGAGCCGAGGTAGCGCACACGGAACGGCTGCGGAGCACCGCAGAAAACAATTGCCGCGACACTGGCTCGCAGCCATCGGGGGATCCGATTTCTGCTTTACAGGGACATTTGTAGGGAGCGGCCATTATTTTCCGCCCTTGCGTCATCACGCTGCCTTCGAGACCAGCGAATCGTTGCTCCTCGCGTTTAGCGTTCCAGGCTTCTGCTTTTGCATTCTGACGTGTACCAGACCGTCCAAGCATCCAGGGGTCTTGAGCGCCGTCGTCGTGGCAGTGTGGTTACATCATTGCGGCGTTTGTGAATCCAGCGATCGTTGCATGCGTGTAGGGGCTCCATGGAAGTTGGCGTCTGACACGCCATTAAGGTCACAGGTGCGCGTCACACCCCGGCAGAATTCTTTTGTCAGGCCGTGACAAACAAGTGGGCTATACGAGAGTGGCGACCGAAGCGTGTTTAGAAATGGACCTTGCTTATGTTGGTTTGATAATTGTAGGAGGCCATGTTTATGCCATGTGCAAACACGAAAAGCCACCTCTCTCCTGCCACCTGGCATGGTTGGTAGGTGGCAGAGGGGAGAAGGGAAATCCCCTTCCCTCTTCTAGAGGAGGGGAGGAATAAATCGTTGAATGGTTGCAGCGGGAAGATCGAAGATTGTAACCAATTTAAAGGCGTGTGCGCTGATGCATTGTATGTGAATCGTGTATTGTTTGGCAATGCATTGTCTGAGTGGCACGTATGATATTTGTGGTCGTGCGTGGAAGTTGACGGTGAGGCGTTTGTGCAATCGCCCTGTCGTTAGGCGTCCTCCAAGTTTTCCCTGCGCATATTTCCCTACGATGAAAATCGAGTTCGAAGTTATGGCTGCAATTCATTCTGTTCTAAATTGGCAAAGTCAGGTCACAGCCAACGGTTGCATCGTGCACCTGTTTACGAATTTGACGGTTCTCCAATAGTCCTGTTATATTACCCATGGAGGTGACACGCAACACTTCATTAGTACGACTGTGCGTAATGTAAAAGTTATTTCTGTTGAAGGCAGACCCTGCACATACACTCTCTTGCAACTTCTCACCGTTTCCTGTGCGGTTTCACCATACTTCCTGCTCATGTTCAAAAAGGTAGACTGCCAGTGCCGCTAGGAAAAGTGGGTACTGATACGTAGCTTTGATACATATCAGCAGTAATATTTTATGGTCAGTGCGCTTAAATGTACTTCAGTAATCTCAACTGTAGCTTTAATAAAATCTACGCATCATCGTTAATGTCGCGCTCATTACTTCCACTTCACGTTGCCTGGGCGGCAGTCAGCGTGTCCTTAAAGTTACATTATATCGTTTTGCCAGTGTTAGAATTTGCAGATGCCGTCTACCGTCGACAAAACGAGACTACCATATAAGTCAATTTTGTTTTAAATTGTTCTGTTGTTTGTCAGTGGCACAGCCAGTTATTCGTTTACTTGGGTAAAAAGCTCATGGCGGTCGAAAAAAAAAAAGTGTAGTCGATGAAAGTCAGTAGACCGCTCTTTTAACTGCTTTCTTGAACTGCAGCGCACTTGCCGGTTTCAATATTGTATGCGAACTGCTTTCTGGAAATCCTCCAATTAGAAGTGGAAAAAAGCGAATTTTGCTATGAGTAGGTCGGCATGTTTGTATTTATTTGATTTGATTATATTAATAATCGCACTTCGCAATGTTGTCGTATATTAACTGGACGTCTGAGATTTCCGAGGACCTGGCTGCGTGGCCACGCAACTATGCAACGCACTCGCAGCCGGTGCGTCAAGGCCGCTCAACTGCGTGCTGTGGGTGGAGGCGAGAGGAAATGAGGCAGCGAGCCCCGGTTTTCGCAAATACAGCTGGCCTACAAATGCGCCACACTCGATTCATGGCGAGGAGTGACGCTGTTTCCGAACCACCCGAATGTTTCGCACATGCGACCAAGTCACAGGGGTTATTGACTCGACTTAATTTTATACACGCGCCACACTGCTTAGCAATCGGTGCTCATAGTGGTTACGAGCGACCATTTTACATTCCTTACACTTATTCGACCTGTGGTGCAAGCACAAGTAATGAGACAATGGGGAACTGTTAAATGGTGATTCAGCGCCTTCACATTTTCTTCTGAATGGCTGAGTGACTCGCTGATGTAAGAATGATCTTGTTCACTTTGGTGGTCCGCTTCCAGTATTCCCTTTCGCCCTACCTCGCAAGCAGTCAAGTCGCAAACTACACAATGAGCAAGGAGCAAAACGTAAGGGAAGTCCTTGCCCAAGCCGCCACTTGTTCTTGGCCTTTAAAGAAGCGACGCTCGGGGCTCCCCCTGTCGCATGACAAAAGCGAGTTGCGCGGTGCGACATCACTCGTTACGTAACCTTTCGCGCCGCGTAACCCCGGCGTGCACCGCCGAGCGCGTCCCTAAACGAAGCGGTGGAAAACGCCTCGGGCGTCGCTATCGCGCGAGGGGCACCGCGCTCTCCTCGGGTGTCACCACGACCCGCCAGCCAAGCGTCAAGGAGAAGCGGAGAGCGCGAGGAGGGGAGGGAAACAATAACGGAGAATCGCGAGGCGCCTTGAACCCTGCGGCGGCGCGACCCGTTCGATTGTTGCGCGTTCTTGCGGCGTCTGTGCCCGTTATCACATCTCCACGACGGTGGCCTGCCCGACGGGCCAAGTGGAGTAAGAAGCGCGCAACTCGGCGCTGCGCTGCCCTTGAAAGGTCGCGGAGTTTCTCTCGAACTTGCGGCCTTGTCGCTTCTTAGCGGGCTTTATCTTTCTGCTCCTCTTATAACCGGCGTCCCCCCGTGTTTACAGTGCGGCGGCCCGCTCAGCAGAATAGGTGATCACTCCCGCGTTTTGGCCGGTGCCCCCTATCATTCTCGAACACTTTCCGTGATATTAATAGCCTCTCTTCGGCAGTAATTGTTCCCTCCACGATCTACGCTGCACTTTCACAAAGGTCCCAGGCCAGTGGGTTACTGCTGCTTTTCACACTCTGTGGCTCCCGACGGTAGGGGATTTGGGACTCTGGCATTAGCGAGACACTACTCGGTCCAGGCGTGCGAACTGTTTAAATGATGAACATTTGGTCCTTAATCGAATAATAACGAAGCTGCAGAAAAGCAAGATAAGTTCGGCATCTGTGGATAACGTTGGCATTGCAATGGTTGTGCCTGATCTCAACAGAGCTGCGTCCCTTCATCAATTCGAATATAGTTACATTGTCGGCGGCGTTCGTTATCTGCCCAGCTTGTGTTTGTAGCGTCCTGTGCTGTACTGTGGGAGATACGTACCGCAGTTTATCGCGCTCCACACTGGGCTTCGTGCGGCGACGGACGTGCGCGAGGAAGCCGAGCCCGTGCGCGCGAGCCGTCACCCAACCCTGCATCGTGTGACAGGGCGGACGCGGGACGGGGCAGCCAACCTTGGCATACTTGCGGCGCCGCGCATTCCCGCCTTGCTCGTCCGGCGCGCTCGCAGTGCTGCGCTCGCTCCGTGTGCGCCTTTGTCGGGCCGGTTCAACTGCCGCGCGCTGGCATTGTTCAAACGTGGCGTCGGCCGCAGGACCCTGAGCTCTCAGCGGAGAGGAAGTTCATGCGTGGGTTGTCGCACGCAACATGGAGGTTTGTCTGTCAGCTCGTCGGGCGTGAAGGGCTTCTATCGAGTTTTGGAGCGCTTCCTTCCCACTCGGAGCACTCACGCTCGGAAAATTTCTGAATGAAATAGAATCATTGTACAGTAACTAGCTCCTCACACACAGCCCCTTCTTAGGACAGCCGGTTCCTGAGCGGTTGTGTTCGTCGTATCGTTCCACTTGCGCGCCCGAGGTCACAATGAACGTGACTAAAATCGAATGCTCGAGAACTAATGTGGCTAGCGACGAAGTCCAAGTCGTAACTGACCCGTGCGTCGTCCAGTTAATCTTTTACCGTGTCTGCACCCTCACGCGCAAGAAAAAGCCGAACAAGGCGGCCGCTTTTTCTAATTTTTGAAAATAAGCCACCTTCCCCTCCCGACTGATGCTCGATCGCGATTACGTTAAACATAACGAGGCCTGCTCGCCTTCCCTCCTGCAGACCTGGCGTTTTGCGCCTTGGCTTCTGCAACTTGTCGGCGCCGGCCGACAGCAGGGCTCCGCTTGTCCCAAAGAACAAGGTCCCTCATTGCCAGCAGTCCGCCGTGGTACAAAGGGCAACGCCAGCACGCGTTGCTTGTTTGCTCTACATTGCATTGCCGGTTTATGCTTTTCGTCTCGGCGGCCGAGCGCTCGGCCAGGGTTTGTGCCGTTGGCATTCCTGCGGCCCCCTCTGACAGCCATTAACGCAGACGCCTGGATCGGCCAACGTAAACAGCGCGGCGCGCGTGAGAGGAATGCAGCGAGCGCGCGGGCCACGTATACCGCGCATTGCAGACCCGACGGCGGCAAGCTCCTTTCTGCAGGTGTTGCGTCTAAGGCACTTCCGAAACGGGACGCGAACTCCGTGTAGCACCACTAGGTGCGCGCAGACGCCGCAGCCGTGGAAGTGTTGCCTGTGCGGAAAGCTGGGTGTGTCTATCAGCGCTTACTCCGCTCTGTGAATTATCCCCCAGGTGACGTCCGGGTTACAGGAAAACTTAATACGTGCTGCTAACTAGGCGGCGCTCTAGGTCGGGCATTGCTTGTGTTCACTTTGCACCCTTATCGTGCATATTTTCCGCCGTTCAACGGAGCACTTTTTTTTCTTCTTCCCTTTCTCGTCGACCCAAAGGGCCGTGGAGAAAAACAGTTGAAGGAAAAAGCTATAGACTCCAGCAGCACTTCCGGCCTTTCTGCGGTGGCAGATCTCATAGCGGCGGCAAGCACAACCCCCAAAGAACGGCACTGCTTTCGAAGTGATTCGCACAGAATAACAGCAGCTGAGTGTCCGTTGATCTAATTTGCGCTGGCGACGTGTTTCGGGGTAAATGTTGATCAGAATAGCATCTCAATAGTCTGGACAAAAAAGAGAAAGAAATGCAGGCACGACTTCGAGATATTCCGCTCGTGTGTGTGTGTGTGTGTGTGGGGGGGGGGGGGGGGGGGGGGTAATTGTTTCACCGGGACAGCGCAAGCTCTCGCTCCTTGTGGTGAACTTATATCGTCGTCCTGTTCAGTTTGACCTGTCGGTGTGAGTTTGGGCTTGGTCGTGAGTGCATTAATGGACGGCAGGAAGAAGCTGGAACGGACACTGCGTAAGGTTTGCTGTTTAGCCAGCGAGTATGCCTTCGAGGGGTTTCATTCGGTTTTGCTTCCCTAGAAGCTTTCGGTTTGTTCATATATATTGACCACTCCCTCTCACTGCGTTGCAAGGTCCATTGGTGTTGTTTTTCTCAGGTCGTACTGAGATGACTTTCCAGCAGAAGTGGGCGGACCGGAAAAGGAAAACGAAATGACGCATCTTCTCCTGACTGGTTCTGGCAGCTCGAGATGTATCGAGTACTAGCTTGAGCTCGAGAGTTGTCTGGCCGCAATGACTGCACGGACGACGGGGAAGCGACGGCAGCGCCTCCTCTGGTGGCTGTGGAGCAAGTGAAGGTGGGGCGGGGGGCAACTGGCGGCGTTCCCCCGCGCACACGGCCTGCAGCGGCAGCGATTCCACGGGCCAAGTCCTCCCTGGTGGTCAATCCTTCAGGTGCGAGGGCGTGCCCACGCCTTGCTCGCCGCCACCGGCATATATATCCAACCAAGGAGGATGCCATTCCGCGGGACAGATTATAAATGATCTCCGGTCGAGTGCGGAAGCGCTGCGCCAAAGAACCTCTCGCCGGGACTCGCCCGGAAAAAGGGGGAGAAAAACGAAAAAGATATATGCCCAACTAAGGAGACGCAGCTAAAGAAAGAAGCGAAGCAGGAGCTAACTTTTACAAGTACAGAAACTGGCGGTAGACTGTGTGTGGCCTGAAGCACTTCGTATAAGAACTCAAAAAAGAGTTGCTGTCCGTGCTCAGTGGCTCGGCATGTTGGTTATTCTTTGCCTGCTTACTTTTTCTTAGTACATTTTCATCTCGTCCCATCATCCTTGGACGCCTTAGAGGTTGCAGCCGACTCCTCCACGCTTACGTCGCGGAAACCCTGGCGTCTCCCCGCGGTGATTTTGACGGAGCGGTGATATACGAGGCGACAGTCTGCTTCGTGTATGTTTACGCAGCTTGAACGGTCTATGAAATTTTTGCAGGAGTGGAATAATGGTATACAAAGGAGAACAAAAAGTTACAGAGAATATGTCTCACTTTTAAGCCTTAATGATGGGGAGGGAATATTATAACAAGATGGAGCTACCATTCTGTATGCGCCACCCTTGCTTATCTGCATTTTGAAGTGAAACTGTACGCAGTTAGTGCAAATTTTCGGGAAATGTGTCAGAATTGTGGGACTGTGAACGTGTAGTACTCGCATAGCCGCTTGATAGCGTTGCTAGACTTCGGTTTCCAGCCCGCTACTATTTGATTCGTTGTTACACGCATTATTTGTGCACATGACATGCAAAACACCAGTGCTTTGTAGAATACGTCTCTCTTACCTCTCAGCTTTCTCTTCTCCTTTTACGCAGTGTTGGTGACTTGTGATGCCTAGAGTCGGGTTGTTTCACGTACCTCCTTACATGTAGTTTCTGAATGGCTCTTCGCAGGATTATATGTCCAGATGCGAGTGATCTCTGAAAGCTGCGCTTGAGATGCTAGCTCGTCTGAGCGTCTCGGGCATTTACTAGCTTGTCATCTCAGCGTGCCAAGAGAAAGAAGTTTGGACCAGCAGTTTTACACGAGAAGTTAGGTGTCATTGACATCTGCGAAAACACAGCAGCGCATGCTCCATATTTCGGCTACAGAAAACGTTAAAATCCGCTTGTGCCTTTTTCGGCTGACATTTTGAACACGGGTACTTTTTCATGGCAAAAGAGATATGCGACATAAAGAGATTGAATATGCATGTAGGGTACACACGCACGCACGCACGCACGCACGCACGCACGCACGCACGCACGCACGCACGCACGCACGCACGCACGCACGCACACACACACACACACACACACACACACACACACACACACACACACACACACACACACACACACACACACACACACACACACACACACACACACACACACACACACACACACACACACACACACACACACACACACACACACACACACACACACACACACAGTTTAGAGAAAGGAGGGCTCCTGTCAAAACGTCGATTAAAAATAAAACTTAAACAAGAAGCAGTATGAGGTATTTTTTTGCTTGTGGATACATCCAGCAACCAAGTACGTGTATTTTTTTATACTACATATATACAGAAGTAGCGGCCGTTGGCATCCGCAGAAAGAGTTAGGTTGAAAATAGGCACCTCTTCGACGTTTCGGTTCGTCCGGAAGCTCCGGCCAAACCATCAATGTGTGTGTGTGTGAGTAAGGGGGGTGCATTTGGTAAGACCGTGCAGCACTCTCTCGGTTAAGATGTCAAAGCGGAATTCATCCGCATTTAAGCACGCTCCGAGCTTAAACAGATCGGAACAGCTTTCATTTCGGGACACGGGAGCCCTTTCCGCGTTCGCTTCATGGATCCCCCTGCACTCGGAAAGTCAGCCGTCGCGGCTGTATTTATTCGCGCGATTACGGGCTAAGCCGCCAATTTTTCTCCGTCTCGCGTTCGGCGCCCGCTTCGATCCACCTGGGGAAACAGGCGGGGACGACTGTGTGTGTTCTCACGGAGTGTTTGCGTTTCGATGCGCTCGCAAAAGCTCCAGACGGACGCACGCAAAAAAAAAAAAAAAAAAAAAAAAGGAAATGTTTGGGCAGTGCATGGGGGCCGCGGTGTCGTGCGCTTTTAGCTTCCTTTTATTACTTCGCTCTGTTCAAGATGTGTGCGAGCACGTGTGTTGCAGCGCATTCGGGGCGAATTCCTTCCATGGCGGCAGCCTGAAGAAAAACAGACCATCTCCAGACAGCCGGCCGCTTGTTTCCTTGCGCGATTTGTCGTCCATCCCTGTGTGCAGGCATGGACAAAAGAACTCTAGCTCTCGTTGCGTTTTCACGCAAGCTAACCGCGCTCTTTGTGTAATCTGTTGCTTCTAGCGATTTTATTTACGCCGTGACGGATGAATATCATCTGGAGTGTTGATCGTTGGGACGCAGGCTCTGCTTAAATCTAGAAGACGGCAAGGCGGTCTTCTCTTTTTTTTTTTTTTTTGTTCGCGGCTCCATCTCGCGGTGAACGTGTGCTTCCCAGCCTGGAAACGTTTTCCTTTGTGTCAGCTTGTTAGGGGCCGATATACCTATACTCTGTGAGTAGGTAGACTGTAAAAAATGTTTGTTGAAAAATGCAAAGTTTCTGGCAGCTGTCCTGCCAGAAATGTTCTGTTCTGCTATGTTTTCTGTTTTTTTTTGTTTAATTTTTCTGTGATTTTAGTTTTTTCTGTTTTTTTTTTTTTAATTGACAAAAACTTTCTGTTATACGGCGTTTCTTTTTTTTTTTTTTCTTCTGTGGCAGTGAAAATAATGATGCAAATATATGTTTTTTTACTCGCCTTTCATTTCACATTTTCTGCCTGTAACAACAATAAAATTGCGTTAAGCGCCAATTTCTTCAATGAACACTATTTTAAGGCGAACGCCTGGCCTACTACATCTTATGAATATACAGTCGTGCCTCGTTAATATGGACACTTTGGTTCCCGACCAAAACTGTCCATAAAGCGAGTCATCCATAATAACGAGTCATGAATAAAAACAGAAAAGATTTTATTGAGAAAAGAGAATTGTAATTAATGACTGCTTTTGTACATAACGGTGTGCACTGGACTCAAAATTTCACAGAACACCGGCACATTTGAGTGCATTATCCTTGTCATTGTTGTCTTCGAAAAATTGTAGTGCAGCCTGAAGCGACTCGCTTACTATGACACCCGTGATGTTGGGCTTTGTGTTGGTCGAACTTTCGAGCACGAACTCCCCACTGGGCGATGAATCAGCGTCTGATTCTCTACCCACCGCCACTTCCAAAATGTGCTCTTCACTGAGCTAAGTAGCTGCTTGAGATTCTCCTGAGGCGAGGAAACAGCTGAGCTGTCGATACTAGTCCCTCGTAGCTTGGATTGACTGAGATGGCTTTTGCCGCTTGTATTCACAGATTTCTTCGCGCCTACGTTCAGCTCTGTTCTTTTGCGTTTAACTCCCGCCATGCCAAAAGCCAGACTTAAGTTCAGGGCTACAGGCTCCTGATGCTGTGCACTTTTTTGCCTAGTTAACCTTTCTGCCTTTCCGTTCTTCTGATTCTTTCTTTTTTTGCCTTGTACTGTTTCTGTAAGAAAGCGAAGGAGTCAAGCTGGCAAGCTGCTATGCAGAGGGCTATCGAACATCCCATCTTCTTGGCGCCGTTTTTATGTGTTCCCATAAAACAAACACTGCAAGCTGAAGTATAGTTTAGAAGGACGGCTAGCCGACTACGAAGAGCTCAGACCTTGTCAAGGCCGCATCGTTGACTCAAAGCGAAGCCGACATACGGACCGCCTAGTGTGCATAGTTTGACAGTTCGGCAGCGCAACAGGGACGAAAACCAGGAGCATGAGAGGGAAGCGCATCCAGGACGGGACGCCCGGTCCCAGTTACGTGTTCGTACGTCGCCTCTTTTGCCGCTGTACTTTGTGAGCGTGTCTTAACTCTCACCGAAAAGCGTTAACGGCTTCATGGAACACACATTGTGCTTTGGGAAGGAAAACTTCAGTTCCCACCGCCACTGTAGGCACTTGTCTTTCTTCCTGTCATTTCTTTTTTACGCTTTTACCGGCCTCTCTGTTCACGTTCAGCAGAATTAATTGCAACCACATGTTGCTGTTTTCCCGACTGCGGCGGCACTTCCGCTGCACCCAGAAGCCTCCTGGTTCCCCCTTTCGGGGTCTTTCTTACGCTGGCCCTCGGTTTGCTGTGTACGTTCCTCTCCGCTCTTGCGCTCCCCTCCCGCCCCCCCCCCCCCCCTCCCCCCTTCCTTAAAACGGCGACACGCTGGCTTTGGTTCTTTCCAACCCCACAGGACTCGTTCAGGCATCCCGCCGTATCGGCTGTCGCGTAGGTTCGCGCGCGGCGCGCCTTTCTTTAACTTGCGTTCGGACTACTCTTTTTTTCAAGCACTGTCCATATTAACGAGACAAAAATACATGGGCCCAAGTGGGGCGCGTGCATTCTTCCCCTGTCCATTGTCCGGACAGCGAGTTTCCATATTAACGAGGCATAAATACATTGAAAAGGTTTCGTCCCCAGAAAAACTGTCCATAATTCGGGTCGTCCATATTAACGGGGGTCATATTAACGGGGCACGACTGTATGTCACCCATAAGGTTGGCCTCGCAACAGCCGTTGTCTAGCCACCCAAAAGAGGCAAGTGGAAAAATGCGTAACAGATACCACTGTAGCAGGGAGCCAACCAACAACTGACCTCAATGTGCCATCACTAGTTATCTTCTTTCGAATCGAAATTGTTACGCAGCCGATCATCAGACAGCGTCTTCGGTGTTGTCATACCATTTCGCTTTCTATTCAGCAGTTACCTACTATTCAAGTAAAAATCAGTTTGCGGTAGAAAATAGAATAGACGGCCAAAATATATCGAATTGTTTGCTTTCGATTGGAGACTTCGGCTGGAAAACAGAAAATTACTGTCTTTTTCTTCTTTTCTTTTATTCAATGATTACCCCGCTTAGCCCGAGGGCGCTACAGCAGGGGGGTTACAGAGTGGAAAAAAACACATCTTCATTTATGGAGCACACTTGATGACTTGAAAGCCGATTCCATTCACTGATGGATCGAACAAAAAAGGAACTGGCATACATGTTAGTTCTGGCACTGTATTCCAAAATTTTAAAACAATGATCTGTGCGAGCAGAAACATAATGTGGCCTATGTAAGTATATTTCCTTTCGAATGCCTGTTTTGTTGTGGTAAATTTGGTACAACAGTTTAAGTCTTAATTTCCTTCTTCGAGAGGAGAGGGTTTCCCATCCTAATTCATTTTTCATGACGGTGCAGCTATCAGTTCTCGAGTACCGACAAAGGACAAACCTTGCTGCTCTATTTTGAATGTTTTCAATTTTATTGCTGAGTGTTATTTGCCAAGGGTCCCATACGGCACAAGCGTATTCGAGCAGTGGTCGAACGTAGGATAAGTAGGCTATTGATTTCAAACAAGGCGGCACGTGTTTCAGATTTCGCTGTATAAAGTTTCGGTCAATGAAGTAAAACGGATTTTCTCTGTACTGGTACAGAGATTTTCTTTAAAAATACCTGTAATTTCACACACATTTTTGACAGTGTACTGTTAAATGTACTTTGAATAATATTTTGCGCACACACACTGAACGCGCACACTGAGGCCATATCATTTCTTGAATAAAAATTTCAGCGAAGAAACGCGATCACAAAAGAATAAACATCCAACACGCGGACGAGCGCTGCTCATTTCTGTCGAAGCCATTTGTATCGAAGTGGCTCCGTTACGTCAGCGTTATGTATACGGCCGCATTTTCCAGCCTCCCTTTGAGTACAGAGAGGATAAGGAATGGCCTTCGCATTGCGCAAGTGGGAGTCGCTGAATCGCTCAATGCGACGACGTTTTTTTTTTCTGTTCTCCGAATACGTCTCGTGTAGTCACCGGAAGTATTTTGTCACTGCTGACTGTTTGCCGCCCCAGAATTCGAGTCGTATATTTCCCGTATCCGTTTCGTCTCTTTCGCGTCCGAGATCCGCACAGACTCTTCTTTGACCCTGGGGCCATAAATTACCTGCATCGCATTATCGCCATCGCCGTGGCGGGCTTATCACGCGGCGTTCGCTTTCGCTGATACTCCAAATTATTCGATGGTCGCTGACATTAGCGAAGAAAATAGAAAACACTAATTCATGGCTTGTAATTCGTATGAATACCATACTATGTTACGCAGGTCGATGCATTCATTTATGTTCTTGTCGGTTTGTGAGCGGCGCGTTGGATAACAATTTCCCATGCAGCGTCATCCGACTCTATTCGGTCGCGGAACTGTGGGAGGAATGTTGCAGGTGGCGAAAAGCTTGCGCGCAGCAAGCCAGAACAGAGGCAGGCTCGGTCTCTCGTGTCGTGAGTGCAGCAGCTTCAGGGACTTCTCTCCGCAGTCCGCTTTGTTAGGCACTTTTCCTTATTCCTCCGCTCGCTGCTGCGTTTACATGTTACGGCGTCTCTTTCGCGGCGTGATTGCCTCCCCAAGCGGCCGCTGGATTTTCCCCTTGTTTCATCTTGGCCCTATACTATTTGTACCTAGGTGCATTTCCGGGGGAAAAGCTGAGAGTGGCCTGGGAGGGAGCGAAACTATCAGAAGTTGAAAAATGGGCTGGCTGATACGGGCTGCGCAGTGCACGGTAAATCTTCGCCGGGACTGTCCTCCGGAGGAGAAAAAGAAGCTAGGGGCGAAAGAATACGAGAAGCGGGGCAGGCCGAAACGGGAGACGCCGTGGCTCGCGGATTGTAGTGCTCCTTTTACGCGCGCGTAGGCGGCAGAGCAGCAAGCGAAAAGGGGAAGCTCGCAATTTCGGCCGAACCTGCGTTAGTTTCCTTTTCAAATCAGATGGAAGTGTTCTTTCTCCTCGCCGCCTCTCTCTCTGTCCTTATCCTCGAGATACCGCGTTTTCCGTTTTGGGCTTTGGAATGGTGAGTCGATATGGAGCCAGGGGCGGGAAGAAGGGAGCCTGGAGAGAACGACGAAAGGACTGCTGCTGCGGCGAAGCGAGGGGAAACATCGTTGCGCCGCGAAATTCGGTCATTTCTCCTCCAGTTTTACTTTTATTCCTTTCTTTTGGAGAAATGCAAACGCTCGCTGTAGATACAAGGGTTCTCCGATGGGAAACTGGGATAGAATGTGAAGGGGAAACGAGGGCGGAAAGGACCAAAGGGAGGTGCAGACACGGAGAGGCTGCTGTGAAGGAGGAAGGAAAGGGCAAAGGGAGTCGGCATAAAAGCAGATGCCTTGTCGAGACGAGTAGCAAGGCCCCCTTTCGATAATTCCTGTGGTTTCTTTCCGGACGGGCCTCCTGCGAACACGGGACACTAGATCGGAGCCTTCGGCCGCTGCGGGCGCAGTTTTATTTCGGAAACTGAATTTGGCCCCGCTGCGTCTCGGAAGTGCTGCTCTTTCGGTCTTTCGGGCCAGTCAGCTGCGTGTGCGGGGCCGCTCTTCGAAGGAAGGGGGGGTCTCGGTAGTCTCGGCGAAGCGGCCGCTGCCGCCCGCTTCTGCGACTTCTGCGATGGTCTTCGTATAGCGGTTGCAGCTCTTCGTCGGTGTCTGTTTTCGTTGCACTGGGCGCTTGCCGGCTGGGCTGCAGTGCCTGGAACCAGGAATTTGCGGGGAGAAAAAGAAAGTTTTTCGCTTTGTTAGGTGCACGCTTTTCGTCGGTGTAACCGGCTGCAATATGACGACCTTGCAATATATAGCGCTGTGTTGTAAGATGCTCCTTTTTCCTTCTTTCCTAGTGTGTTTTTTTTTTTCTTTTTTGGAACGAAAAGGAGTAATGTGATCAGTGGGGCTTTGTTTTTTTCTGCAAAGATGGGTCTCGACTCTCGGCTCTGAAATAGTGGATGTAATTCAGTTTTAGCTGGTATTTCATTTTCTTCTTTGCAAGCGAATCCTGCATTGTACGTGTCGCTGCGTGGCATCGATCTGTCTTTGTTACGCGCGTTAAGCGAGCAAGGCCGGCCATCCGGCACTGTTGAGCAAGTGTTCCCGCGCTTCCTGCGGGCTGCGAAGCCGCGTTTCCCGCACGCGCGCCTCCACACACGCTCCGTGGAGCGCCGAGCAGCCCGTTGAAGCGCGCTGCAGGTGTCAGGACTCGGAGCCGGCGGCCAATAGGCCCCGGCGAGCGGTGCTGTTCCGACCGCGCACAATGCGACAGCAAGCATCGGAGGAAAAAGAGCGAGAGGAATTGAGGAAGGGGGAGGCAGCGGAGAAAGCGTCGGCCTCTCAACAATGCTTCATTAATTCGTCGTTGTTGTCGCGCGGCCGGTCACGACAATAGGGCCTGTCGTCTTGTCGAGCGCGCTGTCTTCTTCATCTGGGTGGCCGCGACGTCTTCATTCCTTTTGGATTTTATTCTATCACATTTGTTCTGCGTTGTTCTTTTTTCTTGTGCTTTCCGCATTCGCATTTTCGGCGTTAAGTAGAAATGGGGATGAAAGAAGAAGTAGCCTGGGGGAAAATTTCGCTAGTCGCCTCTAAAACTGCGCCGACGTCGCGTCATGTGAGCTCGTCGGCTGCTTATTACTTTAACGGCACGCTTGCCGCGTTAGAATAGTTTTTCCCTCTCTCTTCCTCGCACTTTGCATATTGAGAAGCCACTTAGAGCAAGATTTATCGCCCGTGCGTTTGCTAGGAATGCATGAATATTGGCGAGCCGACACAAAAGACTTTGCGTTTAATGTTTTTTTTTTTCTTCGAAATTTGAGGTCCGGAGGCTCGCTGCCAGAAACTCGTAAGAACAATTTTAACGAGGTCGTTTTCTTGGGAGAGTGTATCCGCAGATAGCATCTAAGGGCCATATCAATTAGCATACGCTTGGCGACATTTACTTCAAGCTCCGTTACATACCGCTGCCATTCACTCTTTTCTCCAGATCCGTTTGTGTCCGAGGATGGCGGCTACGCATTTCACTCTTCGTAGAACGGCTTTTTCAGTTCTGGAAAAAAAAATATATATATAGCAGTTTGGAAGAAAGCACTATGAACCAGAAGTTATATTAATATAGACTGACATACACGCTTAAAAACATAACAAGGTTTTACTGACTTTTCGACTATATATATATATATATATATATATATATATATATATATATATATATATATATATATTTACCTATATATATATTATATATATACGAGCAGGGTGCGGCGTCTAGAGCAGGGGGGTTAGTTAGCCTTCCACAGTGATCAGTTGGCTGCGTAATGCAAATGGGTAAACAAAGATAAAGAAAGATAAAAGGAAAGTCGATTATGTCGCGTCTACCAGACTGGGTCATGAGCCCGTAATGGACGGCAAGAAAAAAAAAAAAAGAATCGCAGTGGCCAAACGCGGTTAAACCAAGTTTGACATGCGATAGCTCTGTTTTGCTTGGTTTTGTAATACCATTGTTAAGCTGGTGTCATTGCACGCATATCGTGCGATATCTGGCGTTATTGAGAATAAATCATCTTTCAAGGTCAAAAGTCATCCGTTATGGTCAAGTGGGTTGCTTACTATAGCATAACACCCTGGGTGCGACTTGACGCTAGACACACGAAGTTACCTTATTTATAGGTTTGTACCCGCGGAACTATCGCTGCAAAAGCGCACAATTTTGTCTGCAAGCGGTAACTCAGTATTTTACTGAAGGCAAGAGGGTAAAGTTATAGTTAAAACTATAGGTGTTGGTGCAGTTTATCCGCAAGGCGCTACATATTCACGCGTTTTCGTGGCCGTGAACCTGCATTACGGTATGGCAGTTCAACGTCGTGTTTGCCAGGGGGCTGCGAGCTGGCGTCCTATCTCTACCTCCTCCTCACTTAATTTCCTTTCGCCGTCGTTTGTGGCATATATCGAATAGCATAAGTGTTTCCAATGCAGCAAGAATACGGCGCTGGCGGGGCGAGACGCGATGTGTGCGCCGACTAACGAGGCGGCACGCTGCTGTAATGGCCCCTAGCTCGCTGCATTCCGAACAGGCTGCGGCCTATCGCGGTCTCTCCGTGTGCTGGGGAGAGAGAGCGTTAATGAAGTGCGCGGACACGCACCGACAAAGTGCGCCAGTTGTATTTGTCTCGTTTCTCGCGAAAACCGCCCGCGTGAAACAAAGCACGGCGTAACATGGTTGGCGTGGCACGAGTCTCCACTCATTAACATTGCCAAAGGACGCGCTGACCGGGTAAGTGCCCGCAATCTGAGGGGCATATGTATCAGCACGTGCGAGTCATCTCCTATCAGGGTGCGATCGGAGCCTCCGCGTTTTCATCTCTGTCGAGGACCAGGTGCAGGCGACCTGCATGCGGCTGTTGTATACAGGTGCGCTGTATCTCTTTGCAATTGCGTGATAATTTCTGACTCTGTCGGTGGACCGTGCTGAAGGGTCGGTACTTTAGTTACGGAAACCGAAGTTTTAGGCCGAATTTAAGAAAAACAAGAAGCTTCGGAAAGTGTCCAAAGATATATATATATAGTTGGCGGAGCTGCCCACCGAGCTCGCATGAGTAAGACGGTCGGCTACATTCGTGACGGAAATAAAATAATATCGGTGCGATGTATTCGGTTTTGCGTCTGGTACCTCCTGGGCAACGTGTACGATGGAGAGGGCACCGTGGGAGAAATGGGCGTCTTGCTTTTCGCAGTCCTCAAAGGGACGCGTCCGCCGCCTTGGCGCGCGGTGTCATATAGCTGCTGGTGCTGGTGAGCGGCGGAAGCGGCCGCTTCCTTTATTAGCCCCGTGCAGACTGCAGCAAACAAGCTCAACTGGCGCGGCCATTTAAGCGTCGCCCCGGCGGTGCCTTCTTCCCCTTCGTCGCCCCCGCGTGCAGGGATATTCGTGCCTGTTCGCACCGAGGGGCTCGCCGGGGAACGCCGCTCGGACGACTGGAGACGTTTCTTGCCAGACTCGGCGTAAGTCGCCGGTTAATTAAAAATCATCCCTCATCACTGGCGACGTAATTACGCGACCGCTTGTTCCCGCGGCAGTGGCGCGCCGTTCTCTTCCCCCTTTGGCCATGCGGGTGCCGCAAACAGTGCTGCGCGCCTACGCGCCACTTCATTCTGGAAGCAGGTGCGACCGATCGGGCCGGGCATTTGTCGCCGATGCCGTCGGCGTGCCGCCCTCTCGGTCGCACTCCTTTCTCCCTGTTTGTCAATATGTTTTTGCTCTTTGTCTAGCGTGCATGGGAGCTGCGATACCAGTAGGCAGACAGGCCTGCCAACGCGGCCGCGATTTCGAGGCTGACAGACCTGCCCGCAAAATCGCCGGCCAACGACGTCCCTCGAAGGGTCCAGCATCTTCGTCGCCCGACTCGTTACAAGAACACCGCTGGCGCAGTTTCAAACGAAGACAGCTGCCGTGCGCGTGCGGCGGGATCGTCTGGTCAGAAATGGGTGACGCCGCTTACTTATTCTGTTGCCTTGCAGCGTGGGTGGCAGCTCTTTCTATTTCTTCTAAAATCATATTGCACAACGACCTTGCCTGTTCCTTAGCTTCATGCTTGCTACCGAATGCTCTCACTGTGTAAGGCGTTCTTCACATTTGTCAACTGTCCTTCGCCGTAGTCATTCTGAAACAACCAAGATGAATGTCAAGCGTAGGTAGCTGTAATTTCCGTGAAAATAAATTCCATGAACTGTGTTTAACCGGTTGCGCTAGCGATAGATTAACTGCAATGGCAAATAGGACACTATTTTGTTGAAGGTTTGGCATGTCTCTTCATTATTGTTGGGAAAATGTGTAACTCAGCGGCAACATCCAGAAATTCGATTTAATCGCATTGTCTAGCCTAAGCAGTTGCGTTTTTTTTTTTCTTCTACTTTCCAGTTGCATTAAACATGCATATTACTTGGCCATATATTCCAGTTGTCAAGCATGGCGGTACATGTGGGTTGAAAATTTCTGCTAAAACCTGTGTTGGGGAGATTAGAGAAAATGCGCGTCGACCGTTGAAGAAAGATGTAAGCTAGGTGAGCTGTATACGCGTCAAAGCTCGAAATGCTATCAATGCGATCATTAACTTCATTTTTCAACGAAGCCTGGATCGGTGCAAAAATCAAAGCAGTTAATATGATTGCAAGGTAAACATTTACCATGCGCCTTATAAACTTAAATGTAGTTTACTGCGTTAGCAAAACAAACTTTTATTTCGAAATGTGAATTGAAAAAATTTATCTGGAGTCACTGTCGCACTTCAAGCGGAGACAGCGGCGTCGCACAGTCAAGCGTCGCTGGACTGCCCAATCTAGTGTGTGAGCTAGGTTTAGCAGTTCGAAATGCACATGTTGCGACGAGGACAGGTCGAGAACCGAACTTATTCTATACGATATTTCGAAAGGCCGCTCCCAGTATAGTCGCCGTCGCTGCGATCCCGGTCTTGTGTTATTAATCTCTCCGCCGGTATCGTGCGCGTGAAGAAAGGGCCCTTTACCAAACACACCGCGGAAGCTTTGCATAAACTGAACCTATATTAAAGGCAAATCATAGGAGTGCCTGTGTTAGGATAAAAAGCTCAGTGAATCATCACCATCGTCAGCCTGACAACACAAACCTAACTCATATTCATCCAATTAACCTGCACCTATGCCAGCTGCATCTACTTGCGCCCTTCAAACCTCCGGATTTCGTCCGCCCACCTAAATTTCTTCCGCATCAGCTACGCTTGCCTTCCCTGGAATCCAGTCTATCACCCTTTGCTACAATCACCGTTTCTTCTTGTTGGTCTCTGCTAAGATATCATTAACTTTAGTGCTTTTCTTAACTAGCTCTGCACTCTGTCTCTGAACGCCGTTACATCTATACCATTTTCCGTTCCATGGACCTTTGCGTTGTCCTCAATTCGAGCTTAACTACTTTCGTTAGCCTCCACGTTTCTGCCCCATAGGTATAAGATACAGCTGTTCTATACTTCCATCTTGGTCGATACTGGCAAACTGCCATTCGTTATCTGAGGGCGCTTGCCAAATGCGTCCCAATCCCATTCTTATAAATGTACTTAATTTTCGTTGTCCGGATCTGCGGACCACCGGTGAATATCACCGTTAATATCAAGTGGTGATAACAACCTACGTATGTTTGCATAACTACAATAAGAAATGGTGCAACTGTGAGAATCGTCTAATTCGTCGCTGCTCACAGGACACGAAAAATTAAAACAACTTAACGTTTTCTCCCTCATTCTACTATAACGAAGCTCGACTCATACATTAGCCGGTTCATTAATTTATAAAATATGTCTTCTTTTAGTGGTCTTACTCTCTTTTTTTTTTTTTTTTTTTTTAATTCGGAAACAAACGGAGGGAAATTGTACTCAAGGAGCGCCGTGGGTAAGGAAGAGCATCGCCACGTTTTCGAGCCAACTCTCTCTAACCGCAAATGCAAGGGCAAAGCGTTTCTAGCATTGTTCTTCTACGCGCGACGGTGAGAGCTCGAAATCCCTGTTCGAAAGGGAACCACGGTTGGAAGTGCTTTCGTGAGTTCATTTCCGGGTGCGAGAGCGACAGTCAGGAGGGTCTGCGTCGTTGCGGCTATAACATATTGCCGGGACAGGAGCAAGGCGAACAAGATGAGAACAAAGTCCGAAAAGAGCGGGCGAGAAGAGTGACGAGCGGTGTTGAATCGACCACCCGACATACGCACCATTCGTGCCCACCCTTGCGAACTGCGTCCACGTGGCCGGAGAATAAGTTGGAACTGGATTCAGAAACACCTGTTAGCAGTGCGGAGGTGGGCCCCCTCCCGGCGTATTTTTCTTTCCCGCCCTCGTGCACCGGCTTGCTTGGGGCCGCTTTCGATTGAGCCGGCAGCCCTCCCCCTCGACTTGAATCCCCTTCTACGCAACAATGGAGGCGAGAGGAGGTACCGGTGTTTCGGACCGTGAAATAATCGGGTCGGACTGCGTGCTTCGGTAGCTGCGCGATTCCCCCTGGGGCTGCGGGCGGTGGTGGAGCGGCCCGACCTCCCTTTGGGAGGCGCGACCAGGGCCCGCCGAAGACGCCGCCGGGGACCCAGCCAGCCAAGAGAACAGGGGTCGGCGGCCTGCCCATGAAACCGGGCAGCCTTTGCTTTTGTGGTCGCTGTCGAGGAATTCTCGGGCACGCAATTTGTCGGCTTCGAATGAGCTTTGTCTCAGATTCATTGCCGGCGGGGGGGAGACTCTGCAAGAAAGGGCTGCACGTTGGCGCGCCTAACCCTGCCTGCATCGAAGTAAAAAAGTAAAAGAAGGCGTGCACTGGGGACAGAGGGGATTGCCATCCACTTAACGCTTGGAATGAGAGTGTGCAGAGAGGCGCTGTTACTTGTAATTGGCCTTCGAAATTAACTATTCCTATCTGAAATGCGATGCGAGCAACGGAGAAATTATACGGCGGCTAATTGACGTTTAGTGATTGTAAGCAGTAGTGGCTTAAGCTCGAAGCGCCGTACAGAGTGCGTTGTCATAGTTGGTGACGTCAGTGTGAGCGCGGTAATTTTCTTGTGCGGTGAATCAGCTGCAGTATTATTTATTCGCCTACAGCTCATTTTGGTCCTATTGGGGAATATATTTAGAGCACGACAGAGACGAGAAGGGAGCGAACAAGAACTTATCTCAAAGCAAGCGTTATGGAACCCTATTTTATTGGCAGAGAAAAGCGCTCAACAAAAATTGAGCTCAACCTCCTGTTATTGTATGCCGCGTGAATTCAGTGCGCGTGCAGTTACCGGCCTGAATAGGAAACTAGTGCAAAAGACTTCGCGACAATTGGCTCGAGGAAGGGAGCAAACACAGCAGCGTTCCTTCCGTCTTCAGCCAAAGCACTCACCGGTGCCTCCCTGTGCGAGCCTCCAGCGGCCATGCACTGTCGGCTGGACACCACCGGGAACGGCAATATCTCAAGCTTGTGTCGCAATAACTCATGTCGCTGGCATTTCTCACTTCCTTCCATCGTGGCTGGCCGGTGCCGGCATTTTTTTTTTTTTTTTTTTTTTTTTTTTTTTTTTTTTTTTTACAGGCAGACAGTGAATGCGCGGCATTGAAGTTGCCCTCTCTGTACTCGCTGCTCCGAATGCCTTGGGAGATATGCGAGGGCGCAAAGCATATGTACGGACGTGTTTGGGACGCGCGCTTTCCAATCGCTTTGGTCCCACACCTGATGATGTCCTTGCACACATACGTACCGTCTTGTCCAGCGGCGTTGACGCGTTTTGCTAACTGAATTCCTTTCAACCGTTTGTTAAAGAGAAGCGCAGGAGGCGAGGCGCAAAGCTGGTCAGCAGAGAACGTTGACGCGGCGGCATAAGTACGACAGCACGGAACCTGACAATCCCTGGAGCGGCTCCGCTAGAGAAGCGGAGGTCGCGTCTGAGCTCTGGGTACACTTCGAGAAACTTGCAAATGTTAATAAAAAAAAAAAAAAAAGCAATCTCTCGAAGTCGCGGTCACTTCGCCGCAGCTGTCTTTTACGCGCGGCTTGTGGGATGAAGAGCCTTAAACGTGTGTGCCGCCTCGCACCGCAAGCTTCCTCTCCGAAAGGACTCCTGTCGCTTGCTATAAGACCGCTGTCTCGACGAAAATGGGCGTTGAAAGGCGGCAAGTTCCGCTTGATGGTAGGGAAGGTTGAGTGTGCGAGGCGGGAAGATGCGGCGGAAACTAGACTGCCGAAACTACCCCCCTCCGTATCGATCGGACGCCGCTGACGTGCGTGCGTGCGCGGAGGCACACAGACCGGTGAATGACCTTCGGGCCCGCGACGCGCCGAGGCCTGCTGGACACCGTCGGCAAGAAAGTTCTCGCTCTACCGGGGTCTGTGGACTGCCCGCGGAGGCGCGACAGCAGCGCTCGGCCACCGGTCGCGTGACCGCCGAACAGAGCGGCAGCAGGCGCGGCTGTGTTGCGCTGGTACGTCACTGGTCAGCTGTGTTCCTCTCGCCGCACTTTAATTGCTTCTCTTTTGGTGCTTCGGGGCCGCCTACCCTTTGTTCCGGACACGATGTCTGTGCCGAGTGACAAGTAAGGCATCCAGCACGGCTGTGGCTGCGATGCGCTTCGAGCGCTTTCGTTGCGACCTGCAGGTACGCAGAAAAAATGACGAGCGCCGCCGCGTTGGTAATTGAGCTAAAATATTTACCGCATTTTTTTTTTTATTCGTTTAGAAATTCTGCTTTTCGTCGCTATTGGCGCCGCTGAACGCGGGCATCTGGCGAAGCGAAATTGACAAGGGTGCATGACATTTGGAATGTGTGCGTTCATTTCTGTTATTTTCGTGGTGCCATGCTCGTCACGCGAGCCAGTTGGAGCTCCCACGCATGCTCCGAAACCGCGCATTCCGAACGTCTTACCTGGCCCCGAGTCCCATACTGCGCGCACGGACTCCTGAGCACGGCATCCAGTCGTAAGGAATAAAGAGCCAAAAAAAAAAAAAAAAAAAGAAAGGCCAGTAAATGCGGAGTAAAAGAGGGAAATGAAATCGTCCTTGCGCACAAATGCGAATCAAATCGAAGCATCTTAAATGTGGTTATTTCTTTTCGCGTCGAAGCGAGCGTGCTGACGGTTCTTGCTTCGTCCTCTCCTTTCGAGTAAGGCGCGCGGTACCAAGACGACAAACAAAGAAGCAGCAGCGCAGTGATTGCATTTTTATTTTCATTTATTTTTGTTATCGGGAAGCGGAGAGCCGATTGCCCGGTACATGGCGTTTTGAAGGCGGCGAATCGCTTCCGTGCGGACGTGCTTACGTATATCCTTTATTCTCGGGAAAATTGCGGCGGACGACGACGCAGCAAGCGCGCTATAACGCATTTATTTGTACGTCCTGGGAACTTTCGCGACCAAGCCTTGGACTGGCCGAGTTCTTATTTTCCGCTCGCGCATTAGCATGCGGGGGCAGAATCGAATAGTCATTAGATGCAAATTAATTACTTTTGAACTCGCCGAAATTGAACAAATTCTGAAAATAAGAAATGAGAGCGCGAATTAAAGAAAAAAATATGCCTTCGCTTGGCAAGTCTGGTTTCATTGCGCTTGATTGCGAAGCGCCTATATGTTTTCTTTTTTTGCCCGTCCCGGTCTGCACTGAAAGACGTCACGCCGGCGGGGAAGAGCAGCGCGCACGCATGAAATGTAGTGGAGACGTCGCGATCGGCCTTCTAATGAGATTACGACTGGAAAAGAATTTAATTTGATATTAGTGCAAACGATGTTCTTCTTAACGGGTGCGAGCCGTTCTTCTTTTTCCCTCCCTCGCCCGCTCCGGCGGCGCGTGCCCTAAATGAGAGCTTCATCAACCGTGTACGCGGTGGCGCATGGACCGTTTCCATTTCTTATTTTTTTCTTTTCTCGCACTCGTGTGCTTTCTTGATGACCGAGGCCTCGGGGCGGTTCGTTATTGATTCGGACGCTATTACTCGCGGCGGGGAAGGGAAGGAACGAAAAAAAAAGAAAAAAACAAAAACAAAGCGATCCGCCGTACCATACGCGCAGCGCGAGCACCCGCTACCCTCCCTACCAATGACCGTTGGAAACCATTTCCTCTGATCATTTATTCCAAACCGTTCCAGACTGCGCACGCCCTGCGAGCGGAGTCCCCCCTCCCAACAAACAACGCTGGCCGGAGAATAAAAAGACGCCGCGTCGAGCTCGTCCTCGTATGATGCATGCTTCTCCACTGTCGCGGCCGCCGCTGGAATGCACACGTCGCGGCGACTTGTCGGTGGTGGAGGAGCCCCCTGCCAGACTGCGCGGAGGACCGGCTCCTCCACACACTACATCTCCTCCCAAGTACCCGCAACCCCTCCCTCCTCCGCCCGCTCTCTTCTTCGAGCCTGGCAAACATGCACATAGTAAGGAAGTGAAAATCTGAGAGGCCGTCCCTTGTGTAACCCATGATATGTGTCGTCAGCGCGTGCTTATCTTCGCCGTTGCGTCACGGTGAATTCTTTATTGTTATTTCTTGCGGCGGTGACGACACTCCTAGAAGGTGCCAAGGCGCAAGGTGGCTTGTTGTCTCGAGGGAAGCTCTTTGTTGATGTGGCCGCTCAGTTTTCTGCACGTCAGCGGTCCGTGAGACGCGCCCCGCGGGGAGCGATTTCGAAACATCTGCAAGATTTGCTTTGAGTATCCAACTTTGAGTCAAGCTCCAGGGCCGAAGGCCGCCTGCACCTCCTTCAGCTCCTGCGCTTTCTGTGTTCTTTTCTGCTCGGTAATTGGAAGAAGTGGAGGAGCCTACGAACGGATGAAAGCGCCGCCAGAATTAGATACATTTTATCGCTGCATGTGTGTGTATCGGCGTGCATGACGGGAAAGGAGGCTGTCTGAACGAGCGTTTGTGATGAAATTTCTTTTCTTTCTTTTGCCAAGTGCCCCATGATCGTTACACCTTTTGTATGGCTTGGGCATGGTTCTCGCGGTTATGTCAGCCGCGACACCAGACTAATTGTTTGCGTAACGTTGTGCTTTGTCCCTCCTACCTTTACCGTAATCTTACACTGGTCTGGGGGAGAGAGACGCCAGATGGGCATCGAGTGGCGTCTTTGCTCACCGGAGCTTACGCGCTGTGCTAATTTATTTTATTTTTTGCTCATTCTTATTCCCTCTGCTCTCAGGCGCGGAAGTTGTGGAAATAGGCACCAGTATGGCGCGTGGGCCCAGAATTCATCAAAAACGGGACGCGGAAGACATAAAGTGCATTATCATATATATGGGGTACCCTTCGCCAGAAGCGACCGAGAAAAAGCAAAATCTTGCCTCCTTTTTTCCTTGGCGGTCTCAAGTTTTAAATTCGCGACGCTGCGCTGCAGCGTTTTGTTTCAAGTCCACTCAGCACGAGCAGCATCGCAGTGCGGTCGTGTTCTCGGCCCTCTTAGACAGAAGGGGCTGTGGGCGGCCGGCCGCCGTCCGGCCAGTTTCCTACCGCGCATTGTTATATAAATAGATGGAGTTGGGCCTCGCAACTCGTGTCGCGCGAGCCGCGCCTGCTGCCGGCGCCGCATGCAAATCGGCGGCGGTACGCGCCGCGCGTCTTTTGCGCTGCCTGCCACCGCGTGCTGGTCGTACGTGTTGCGAGCCGCGACGGACGCAATATGCGTTCACCGAAAGTGGGCCACGCGTGCTGAGCCGAGGTCGCGGGTTGACGCGCCGGTCTGCGATGACAAATGTCTCCCCCCCCCCCCCCCCCCCCCACCACCGATGGCCGCTGCCAGAACAGCTGCGGTCCGCCGCCGGGAACGGCCAGGCGTCTTTTGGCGACTAGAAAAAAAAAGAACAAAAAACCTGAGGCGACCGGGGCTTCAGAAAGGCTCCCTACGTTGGCGATATCGAAGGGGCAGAAAATAGCGTCTGCGGGGGCCGATGGGCGAGCACGAGAACTGCGTGTGTTCTGCGCCGTGTGGGCGGTGAAAAACGGGAAACTAGTTCGTGGAACGGCTGGAAAGATGTGGTGCCGGACCCGTGCATCTTCGGGCGTTGCACGTGTATTTCGCGCGCTGACTCGCGCAACAAGTTGGCGTTGCGGCCTCGCGCCCCACGCGGAGGCAGGTCTGATGGAAGGTTCTTAGTCAAACAGACAATCTGTGCTACCCGCCAACGAAGGAAAACAGCGCGAAGAAAAAAAGTGCCGATCGGGTTGATTGAATAACTTTGATCGAATAATTTTATTGCTGAGAGAGTATTCGTACTGTGTCGTTTTGTTCTCTGTTTGCCTTTTATTGTTCTTTTACATTCAGGTTTGCCTTCAAATTACGTTGCTTTTTTTTTTTTTTTCTTTTTTTTTTCGCGTTTAGCTTCTTTTGATTTAGCTTATATTGGTTTAAGCCCGGCCCATGCCCGGGACGCTAGAGTTTACGCTTGCCACACGAGCGCAGCTCTTTTTTTTTTTAACGACTCGTTAGCTCCCCCTATAAAGAAATAAGCGGAAGAAGTGAAGCGTGCAGCCTTTGTTCCGCCTGTGGCTTGTTGCTTTTCTGAAAATCTAGTTGTAGTTGCACCTGCACCTTGAGTCTGGATAAGCTACGGACGCAGTGAGGGACAAGGGGCATATAAATGTGAATTTATGCTGATGACTCGCAGTACGGCGAACTGACTGTCCCTGCGCTATTAGGTTCCTGTGCGTGTGCAATCTCTTATCTCGCACCTTCTCTGAATGATCGGTTCTTTGCCACGAGGGACGCTCGATCGTTGTGGTCCCCTCGCTTTACGTGCCTTATTCCAAGACAGGCGAACGATAATCTAGACAGAATGACCCATGTGAGTGCCTCACTTTGGTGACAGTGCTTCTGCTGGTCGGGGCATAGATTCCATTTGACCCCTCCGCGATACGTGATAGCCCAGGCATGTTCTGTGAAGCACCGCGTCGTCCGACTGACATTGTGCATCGCCGCAGCTATGGAGTCCCAACTTCATCTTAATCGCAGCTGCGGTTGCCTCGCGTCTCGTATTCGAACCTACAAAGAGAGTGCTACGCTAGAAATGCCGTCACGTCGCTGTCACAATCTATCGCAACAACCACTGCTGAAGAACATAAAAAGTATATATATATATATATATATATATATATATATATATATATATATATATATATATATATATATATATATATATATATATATATATATATGTGTGTGGGGGGGGGGGGGGGCTCCCAAGTCATGTCGGAATTGCAGGAAATCAGAGAGAAGACGCGTGCGCTACTCAAGGTCGCACAAGCAAATGAAGCAACATATGCATTATTTCAGCATGAAGAGAGCTCACACTAACGGCAATACACACACACACACACACACACACACACACACACACACACGCACACACACACACACACACACACACACACACACACACACACACACACACACACACACACACACACACACACACACACACACACACACACACACACACACACACACACACACACACACACACACACACACACACACACACACACACACACACACGCGCGCGCGCGCGCGCTAAACAAACAGTAGTGAACAGTGCACTGAGTGCACAGCGAAAAAGCCAACATCCCGAGTTCTCAGCCTGGTGTTGAACCTCGCTTTACAACTGTACGCGTAACAAAATGCTGAATTGAAACCCAGCCCGGCGCACATAAGTGTACTCCTAATACCAGTGGCGCATTTCTGGCTTCGCCGAAAGGAAAAGTGTTGACAGCTACGCTCTCCTGGGCTTGAAACTTGGTTTATGTGGGCTCATGTCATTTCAACACCCTTTCCTTTTTGTTTCTTTCCATGGATGGTTGACACGGTTCTTTAAGCCTGCCTTGTTTCGGTCCTCGTGTTCTCACCAAATGATTAAGCGTTTTGGACTTCCCTCCCGAACAAGGCGGCTGCTGTTCTTTTCAACGCGAGTGTGAAAATTCGTGCTTCGGCTGCTGCGACAGCTCCTCCTCCGCAGGGCGCCTCTCAGTGCGTCGTCGTTCCTGCTGGGTACTTTCCCGGTAATCCAACTGTGTGAGGAGGTGCAGCGCTTGATGAGGCGGCGCACCCTCCCGTTTGCTTCGGATGTCTGATATCTCTTTTCCTCTCGTGTCTATTCTTACTTCCGCTCCAAGTCAGCTTCTTATCGCCATGTTTTGCGCTTCTGCTTTCTCTTTTTCTGCATTCTTTTTTTTTTTTCCTCTCTAGCTGGAAGGGCGTCTTGATCCTCGTTGACTGCTCCGCTTATTCTGGTGGTTCCAGAGGAAGGGAGAGCGAGAGAGGGAGGGGTACGTGCGTGACGTTGAGTAACTTACGACCCGAGAGGAATCCCAAAACTCGACCGACTCCTCCATGAACCGAGAGAGGCCCCCGTTGAGGGAAGCTCCAGAGAACAGTGGCGCGGAGTGCTGCTGCTGCGGGAAAGCCGTTCACGTGCTTCCATAAGAAATTGGATCTCGAAGCAAGTGAAAGCACCAGGCCTGGCTCAATACGCCGACAGCCGCGCATGTGAGCGAGCATAGTGGGCAAAAGGAAGGGAACGGAGAAAAAGAATGGGGGCGTATGAGAGAGGGTAGGGCGAACCTTTGGTGTCTAACGACAGCTTGATGGAATGTAATTGGAAGTACTCTGATAGCGCCCGGACAAGGCCCGGGGAAGGGAGGACAAGAGGTAATGAACAAGACGAAAGGGGACGCGCACTACAAAGTATTGTAATGATAATAGCGCGCACGGGCTCTGAAAGGGGAGGGTGAGGAGGGGAAGGAGCACTCCTGAGAGGAGAAGAAATAGAGACGCATGAAGAAAAGGCCCGGCCGATTAAGCTCGTTTAAAATGGTGCTCGGGATCTGCCAGTTCCGTCGTTTCCCCCCTCCACCGTTGTCGTTGCTTTTTCTCTTCTTTTTGATCACCAAGGGAGGGGGCCAGCTTCGTGTCTGATGGCGGCGGTCCGGGTGCACTGTGCGAGAGCTTCTTTCGCTGTCGTCACACTTTTTTAAGATAATGCTTGGGGCCGTTATTTATGTTGCTTCGCTGCCGGCGCTGCAGAGGAGGGCGATTTCCGAATTGAACGTGTTAAGTCCCCCTTGCCGCTGACTCACCGCCTCAAGCGTCCGGAACTGTTGAGCGTCGGCACTTCCGGTGCCAATCACCAGCGTCCCGTGCTAGACGGAGCTGTTCCTGGGCGCGAGCTGGAGCTGGGAAGAACAAACGGCTCGCCAGGCGTGGGACGAGGGCTGCGCGACAAAGCGGACCCTGCGAGTGCCGACAGCAATAGCGCTCCCCAAAGCTTTGTTCTCTCTGTTACGTTTATTTATATATTGATTCTTTGCGCTCCGCCCTCAGTGGGTTCGCTTTTGCTGTCGAATTTCTTGCTTCCACGGTGGAGAAGCGAGACGGGGTACAAAAGACGCGTTTGCTAAAGTACGTACGCGACGTTTCAGAGCCCTTAAAGCTCCCTACTTATTCTGCCGATTTCGTATTTTTCTTCCACTTCGGCCTTCTCTTCATTCTTTAATCATGGCGGTTAACGGCTACGAAGCTCAAACTAACGAGGTCTAATAGACGTGCGAAAATCTAAAGCGGTCTGAAATATTTGTAGGGGGGTGCTGGAAGGTTGCACGCAACATGAATACCCAAAGGAGTTGGAAGTTTGAACGACCGCTGCCATAGCTCAGTTGGCAGAGAACAGTGGACGCTAAATTCGTGAGTTTGGATACCACCGGCGGCATGTTGTTGTTTTCCTTCTACTTTCCATTCAATTATCTCCACGATTGCATTATTATATTGCATTGGTCAACACACATGTACATGCAAAAAAAAAAAAAAATCCCTTTCTTGATGTCGCCTCTTCGCCTATGGTGTTTCATGTATCTATAGCATGCATGAGACGGCTATAAGGGAATGTTTTTTATTCGGCCAAAATACATCCTTCTGACGTCTACGCAGCGGCTTTTTTTTTTTTTTTGCATCCTTTCTGTACAGTGCGCGCGCTGTGCCCCAAAAGTACAGCTTTTATTTTTGAGTTTATTCCTCGTGCTCTGCAGGAATCACGTTTCAGTCACAGAATGATCAATCCACAGATATTGGGCTAATCTCCACAAAAATGCCTACGTTAACATTGTTTATAAGCAGTTCTCTGTGCGGACATACCAAGAGGACGTTGTTTAGGGTTTAGGGTTTGTGGGGTTTAACGTCCCAAAGCGACTCAGGCTATGAGAGACGCCGCAGTGAAGGGCTCCGGAAATTTCAACCACTTGGGGTTCTTTAACGTGCACTGACATCGCACAGCACACGGACGCCTTGCTTTTCGCCTATGTCTAAAAGCGGCCGCCGCGGCCGGGATCCGATCCCGCATCCTCTTTGGGCACATCAGTCGAACGCCCTAACCATTGCGCCACCACGGCGGGCCGAAGAGGCCGTTGTAGTAAGGTATATAAATATGAGCGGAGGTTTTCTGTCAAGAGTTAGATAAGTGCACAGTTCCTATTCCTTTCTGTTTTGCGCTTGAATGGACGGCTCTATGGCAATCATTTCTGCTCTCTGATAATTGAGACTGGAGGCATAGTAAGTAAACGTCTAAAAGAAGTATAGTTATTTATTTTTTATTTTTTTAGCAGCTGCACAAGATAGCCCTATAAGGTATGCATAAGATGTTGCATGGTCTTTGACCTCTAGCCGGAAATATGAGACTGCTAATGTACACTTATGACTTGAAAATGATTGACAAGGTGTGCACTAGACGCTTAGCAAAATTGCGTCTAGGTGTTTCATAGGTGCGCTCAACGTCGCACCAGCTGTGATGAAGATGTTTTGCATGTCTTGTCAATATATATTCTGGGTGTGTTGAAGACAGCCGTGTTCAGTGGGAATGCCTTGACTGGACACTACAAAACAGATAGGGGGGAGATTATGTGTGTTGCAACTAAGACTCGAGGGTTATGGACAAGGTTACATCAAAGTAGTCATACCTCGAGCTCTAAATTTTGTGCACTGGGTAACTTAACTATACGCGTGCTCAATAAAATGCTTACTTGTGCTGCTTGATGCGTTACGGAAAGAGTAATGCTTCGAGGGCAGAGTGAGAGAAACAAGTGACACTATCCGGATTTGCAAGGCAGCGTTCTTTGCTGACGGCTAGAAAAGAATGTTGACAAGAATATCTGTCAGGCACATGTCGCATGTAGCTGCCAAACGTTCACTGTGCAGATAGCTCTCGCATCTATGCATGTAATCTCGACACTGTCCATAGTCATGAAATGAGAATTGACATTGTTGTCGGACAAATACGCAGTGTCCAGCCGATTTAAGCGGCTGACCGATGAGGCGGCGTGTGCCACAACTTGAAGACTTCTGGTGGGCATCAAGCCTGCCAGCGCCATCGACTGTCTGTCGCTCATCGGCGGAAAGGGTGAACGGTTACTATGATGACCACCACGAGTCAAGCGACGCAGAAGGAGAGAGATGGTTGTGTCGCTACCAGGAACAGTTAGTCACGAAGCCTATAGATTGTTTCCATAAAACGGTCGACTTTGCATGGTTTTGCAAATATTCCGTGGATTGCCTCAGTCCTGAGCGGCAGTAAAAGCGGATGCTCAACAGACCGGGCTGTCGAAGAAAAGTGAATTATTGCTTGCTTTGGCTGCCACTTTTGTGGATCCGAGCAGCTTGCGAAATGCCCCCGATACTGTTCTCAGCAAAACAGCAGCCAAATGTATTTCATGCAACGCTGTCGTTTGCATAATAATAAAATAGCAGGAAAGAAATTATTTGCGATTTTTCGCATTTCGGATCTTTCCAAACAGCCAAGTCAGGGGAATATTTCTGTCTTCTTTTTTCGTTTCGTGCTTATATATATATATATTGTTACGGTACGCAGTGAAAGAGACGATGACGAAGTGCTGGGCTAGTAGAGAAAGACGACGTTGATATATATATATATATATATATATATATATATATATATATATATATATATATATATATATATATATATATATATATATTGTTACGGTACGCAGTGAAAGAGACGATGACGAAGTGCTGGGCTAGTAGAGAAAGACGACGTTGATATATATATATATATATATATATATATATATATATATATATATATATTGTTACGGTACGCAGTGAAAGAGACGATGACGAAGTGCTGGGCTAGTAGAGAAAGACGACGTTGATATATATATATATATATATATATATATATATATATATTGTTACGGTACGCAGTGAAAGAGACGATGACGAAGTGCTGGGCTAGTAGAGAAAGACGACGTTGATATATATATATATATATATATATATATATATATTGTTACGGTACGCAGTGAAAGAGACGATGACGAAGTGCTGGGCTAGTAGAGAAAGACGACGTTGATATATATATATATATATATATATATATATATATATATATATATATATATATATATATATATATATATATATATATTGTTACGGTACGCAGTGAAAGAGACGATGACGAAGTGCTGGGCTAGTAGAGAAAGACGACGTTGCAGCTACGTCTGGTTCTCCTGTGAGTGTGTCCCTGATAGTGAACTGTTGCGGCTACGACGTACCATCGCCTCCTAACATCTCGACGTGCCTTGTATATATATATATATATATATATATATATATATATATATATATATATATATATATATATATATATGCGTGTGACCACTACGTGAACCGTGAACACAACGAGAGCGAGGGTGCTTTATATATATATATATATATATATATATATATATATATATATATATATATATATATATATATATATATATACATATATATATATATGTGTGTGTGTGTGTGTGTGTGTGTGTGTGTGTGTGTGTGTGTGTGTGTGTGTGTGAGAGAGAGAGAGAGAGAGAGAGAGAGAGAGAGAGAGAGAGAGAGAGAGAGAGAGAGAGAGAGAGAGAGAGAGAGAGAGAGAGAGAGAGAGAGAGAGTCTTTCCCCTGACTTCCGAAGTCGCTGACTGCGCTACATTTCCGTGGAAAAGGAGGACTCGTGTCGTCTGACCGTTTGGCGCACTGCCCTTCATTTCTCCATTTGCGCGAACGAATCAGAGCCCCGTGTTAAGAATCAACTGACCGCGAAGGGCGAGCAAGGGCGGCCCGGCGAAAGCCCGTGTATTTTTGCTCCCCAGCGGGAGAGCGTGTATACGTGCGCGTTGTCAGAGGAATCGTGGATCACCCCCCGAAAAATATTGGGGTCCTCGGCGGGCAGCCGACCGTGGGCGACGAAAGGTCGATTGTTTGCGCAGCTATTCCGAGCTCCGCCGCGGCTATTCTCGCTGCTGCGCGTATACACAGACACGCGCGGGCGCTGAAGCCGCTGCTGTCGGGCCACCGACTTCTTCGGCCGCTTGTTTGAATTCCAGTGGCCACCGGCGACTGATTGCACTGCTGGCCGCCGGCGCTATGGAACGCCTCTGGTCCTTTCATCCTCTTCTTTCCTCCTCCAGAGGAGGCCCGCGGTTCGAACACCGACTCGCCTGCCCGAAATACAAAGACGGCCGCGTGAAGTCCCGTACTTTGAGGCGTCCCCTTTTTTCTTGGCGATTTGTCAGCGCCCGGCTGACAGGAGCCGCTAGCCTCTGCTAACGAGGCACGAACGCGCCTCGAATCGCGGCCTGGTGGGATGCGGAGAGTTTTATTTTTTTCTTTCTCACTCCTATCTTCCTCTGTTCCTGTCCCTGGCCAGGGCAGCTGCTCGGGATGACGCCGGGGTTCGTGATGGGGCTCCCCCTTTCCTGGCACACCATGGCAGCGCGAGGGCGGCTTCCGCCCTGGCTCGCTCGGTCCCCGGGGTCCGCTGGTGCTGCGGGCACTGCCTCGCGAGCTCCCGCTGAATCAAGGAGTAGCCAAGCAGAGCATGCAGTAGCGCGATTAATATTACATCGAAGGGAAGCTTCCCGTTCGGAGACGGTCTGGAATATAACGCGCAGACCCATCTGCCTATTCATTTTCCTTTTCTTCTCCCTTTCGTGCGAGGGGAGACTGGATGCAGCGCTCGAACTTTGAAGGAAACGGTGCCGGCTGGGGACGGGGACCTTATTCTGACTGTCATGCTTCCTCTTATAACTTTTGCACGCGACATTTGGTCACCTAGGCGCTAGTCCTTGAGCGATAAAAGTGTTACTTGGTTATTCTCAAAACTTTTTGCTACTCTATAGATGCTGAGTAGTGAGGCTGACGTTAGTTACCGAACTGATGGTCGGCGGCATGGTGCCCGCCTCTGGTGCGCTATCGCTCGAGGAAGGATATTGCGAAGAGAAAAAGAAAATGTAAGGGGCCCGTTAGAATGATCGTGTGGGGCCTCTCTTCCGTCGGGTGCCACGACCCTGAGTGCCCCGGACTGGGGGAGGAGGAGCATCCGCGCTTGATGTAGCCGCGCATTTTCGCCCCCGAGCGGCCCGCAAACCTTCCGGCAAGGCTATTTCTCCCGGAAAAACAAGTAAAGCGCAACAACATTGCGACGAATTGCCCGGCATGTGGCAGTAAAGCCAGATATCGTCTATTCATTTTTCCCGTCCAGTCGCTGGGAGGGGAAGAGGCGGGAAGACGGCCGGGAGCGTCCAAGTTCTGCGCTATAACTGAGTGCGAGACGAGTTAGCCGGGGCGCATTAAAGTCTGGTGGATGGCAGAGCCCGGCCGCCCAGCAAGCTCGTCCTGAGTGGGCGGTATTGCCCGAAAGAAGATATATGCGTGCACTCACATCCCCCCTTTGCTTCTCACACTGGCGTCGTTATAAGCGAAGCGTTTTTCCCGTTCTGTCGGGGGGATGCCCAGTGCCCGTCGGCCGAGATATGCTAATAAAAGTGCGCCGCCAGAGGAGCGCGCACTGCCAGCAGTGGGGGCCACGTGAGATGGCGGAAATGAGCTCCGTTGTCTGGAAGAAAAGGATCGTTTTAAGGGTGGGAGAGCGGGCTGGGATTTCAATCGATTCCGACCACGGCTGCCCCGGCGGCTGCACGCCAAGCGCCCGCTGACTCTTCCAGCTCCTCCGGCTGGCGCTGTGGCGACGCGCGAGTGTACTAACACAGCCCACTGTGCAGTCCGCCAGTGGAAGTGCTGCAGACGCATGCAGGGACGAAGGCGCGAGCGCGTGGTTTTTGGCGCAAGCACGTGTCGAGAGGCCCAGGGCTTATCGCTTGCGTATCGGGGATGAAAGCGTCCTCCTTGCTGGGTGCGTACACACGTCCTTGCCAGCTCCGGCTACTGTAAACCCGTTTTACTCCGCTATCAACGCGCGTTATCGGGTCCTCTCTCTGGAATGACTCTGGCCAGATTGTTTATTTGTTAGTATTACTTGGGTATTACCTACATCACCATGATGACAGTCGTCGTAGGTTGTCGGCGTACGTAGTTGGGGAATACATGAAAACTTTAATCAAATGGCCCAATAACAAGCATGAGCCAGCATAAGAACGCAGTACGCCACTCTGGTAATAGCTGTGAGCGGTCTTTTTTTGGTTTTCTTTTTTTTTTTTTTTTACAGAAAACGGCATATTTAGGAAGTTATTATATAAATGAATTGACTTCATTTTCCTGCTACGGAGGGGATGGGCACGTAGCAAAAGCTACCCATATGTAGCTTGAATGTGTCTGTGACACTGTGCAGAATCAAATATAACAAATTAATAAAGCGGCTCATGTGACAGCTTGGTAAGAACGACGCTATGCTAATTTAAACAAAATTATAACCCACATATTCAAGTTTGAAGTGTCGTCAGCGTATGAGTAGACCAAAGGTGCAGTGAAGTTACTCGGTTCTGCAATGAAAGCATTGCTGAAAGCCATGTAAGGTCAAGCAAAAACATCGGTTTCCTTCGCGGTATAATTGTTTAACAACGGAGGCGTTGAGAATTGTAGCGCCTGTCTGAGATAATTTGTACCTGTATGCGGCAGTACCCATTTATCACTGCATCGGGCGAAAGTCTATTTGTTATCGGGCTTTGATTTAGCAAGGGAAATGAGAAATACGTGCCGCTGTCTCGGGAGAATAAGGCTAAAGCAATATGGTACGTAGCCGGTATTAAAAACGACATTAATACGAATACTATTGTATTGATGTTTGTGCACTTCGTAGCTGGGTTCGGATTCTAGGCAATTTGTTGTTTGAATCGCTTGCTCTGGCACGAGTAGCGCGGTGGCGTATTTCTATGTGGCATGACGATTCCGAATCACGCACCATGGCGGGCGAACGTCTATGCTGCGAACGTTTATTGGTCGTTGGAATCATTTTGTTAGCGGTAAAAACACGGACTCAAAGAACACAAAACACAAGGGACACCGATTCCAACAAAAACTTACCGACTAGCCCAGCTTGAAATTTTAACTAAGTTTATTTGTCGAGCAGTCAAATCGCCAACTTAGCTGAATCCGCTGAATCATTAACTGTGCGCTTGTAATTTCTTGAAAAGCAAACCGAAGCTCACACCATGTGCAAGCATGTGCCTCTGGCTCGGGAAACCAGAAACTCCGCAGCTGTGCGGACGTCGGGTCACCGTAGGGCAACCGCGATAGCCGCACGGGAAGTTTCGAAGATTTGCTGACAAGACGGTGTTATCGTACTCTTGTTGGGAACGAAAGGCCACTGCATGTCAGATGGTAGCCCCCGAAAATAGCGGAACCTTGCTTGGTGCTTGCTGCTTTTTCGGGGCTGCGATCAGTTCGAGTGAGCAGTGTGTATCAGGGCGATCGGTAAAACTGGCGTGTACATTAGCGTCTCATCTTTTGCACTTGTAGATACGCTGCACGTGTCTTCACAGCGGCGCCATGAAGCGCTGCAATCAAAGCATATTGAGCGTCCGTGTGACCACGGGGGCAGTGCTATGCGAGGTTATAGCGTTTCTCTATAAGGGGTATCCGCTTTCATCTGCTTCTTTCGTCTTACATTCAGCGATTGTGAGAGGCGAGATTGTAGTTAGAGCGCCCGTCTCGGCTGCGGGAGGTGGTTAGTTCGAAACCCACCGCCGGAAATCCGCCGGTAAAAAATGGGTACAAGCGTACCCCCGGCCTGGCGCTCGGCTTTTTTTGGGGTAAGCGCTTGGGAGAAGCTCCGTAAACCCCGCCGCGCCCCTCCTCCGTGGTGGGCCCAAACCTAGTTTCAAACCTCGCAGCCTGCAAAGGTGGTTCATGTTGTCTTGCAAAGGTACTTCCTTTGAGCTGCACCTGCATTGCTCCCTTTGAGCCTCAGCTTCAGCAGTTTGACCTCGTGGTCATAGTAGCGTAGCGCGCGCCTGGAAAAGAGGATGGAAGGGCTGGCCGGATCGACCATCCTTGATCAAGAAGCCTCAATCCTAAACAAGTATGAAATAAATGCTTTGCATGTCTCGACTGCACAAGCCGTGCCGTCTGAACGCGAAAAAAAAAAAAAAAGCAGCGATAAATAAGAACCAAGAAAGGCCGGGCATAAAATGAAAGGGAATGGGGAAAAGCTTCTTGAATTCGATACTCCTCGTACACCTGCAGCGGAAGGATGCAGCGTGTTATCCCATACTGCCTCCTAGGCAGATGTCGCTCGAAACATGGTCTCGTGTAGCATCTGTGCGCGCATATGTTTCGCTTAGCAACTGCGCTTCCCTTGCGGTCGTTGACATCTGCATCCCATTTCGCGTCGCTTCCGCTGCCTCTATGTCATGCTGCGTGTGGACAGAAATATATGATTTCGAAGCGTGATGAGAGAAGGGATGCAGGTCCGTGCAGGCAGTGAAAGGTTGGCAGAGGGGGCACGGTGCCTTGACAGCATTCTTCTTTTTTTCTTCTCCAAACCTCGCTGGAAGTGGCGCGTCTTTGGGATAATGCAGACATTTCCGGGCGCGCGCGCTTTATTCGCATGTTTTGCCGAAGTATTCATCGTCGGAGTGAATTCGCGCGCTGGTATACTTGAGGTAAATGAAAGGACTCTTTTAACTCTGCCGCAGCCAGCTGTGTTTTTCTCTCCCTGATGTACGGCGCTCCGCACCTCCGCTTTTCTCGCTGAGCCGTCTAAGGAGGAACAAAACGAAGAGGGGGGCTGGAACGGAGAAACCGGCATGTTAGCACTTGTATGGATTGTATCGCACTCTCTAGAGTATAACGAGGGCATTGTGTAGCGTTTGAAAGGCTCACTTCATTATCCGCGGTCGACCACCCTGGAGGGGTTTCCTCGCTCCTTCGTTCTTTTTTTTTTCTTTTTTTTTTTCTCGAGCTTCGCTCAGTCGAAATGAGTGCGATTCATTTCGCCGGCAGTGGAGAAGGAGCGGAGGGCGGGGTCAGGGGGTTCAGAGGCGTCTCCTTGCATGCTCTGCCGCTGCTGTCAGCGTGAGTCCCGCGGAAGGTAAGGGGGGGGGGGGGGGGGGGGGGTGGAGTACCCTGGAGACCCGACCAGTGTGTCAATATGGCAATCGCCCAAGGTGACAGGGTTCCGCTCAGCCCGGGGTTTGTTTGCACGGCCGCTGTGCAAATGAACGGCCAAAGCGAATTATCACTGCAGGAAATTACAGGGCCCTCTGTCAACTCGAACCGGCGACGGTGCGAGTCTGCTGGCGAACCTTTCTCGCCGCTGCCCGACCTTGATTGGCGCGCCGCCCAGTCTCCGCAGGGCGTCAAGATCAAGCTCGCGTCCGACCGTCATGCGGCCTTTGGCGCGCACGTCATGTTTGCTCGGCGGCGGCGACCGAGTGACGACGAGAAGACCAGCTGAAACCGAAGAATAGAAACTGGGCGGGAGTGGTCGACTGCGACACGTACCTACATGTCTGGCGTGGCGCCCGCTTTCCATGTGCCCCGGAGCCGTCTTCGACACCTTTTGTCAACAGACTTAGCGGAGATGCAGCATCGGCTCGAATGGATCTTTGCTCAACGTCGGGCATGCATGCTGTGCGCACTTCTTTGAGGTGGTGGTTTGTGACATCGGCCTATTGTGACCTGACGGAGGAACCATGGTAGCTCAAATACTGTACACCGCTACGTATTGTCGTAAATAATTGCATGTTCTTCAAACTTTCAGAATGAGCTTAGTTCCTTTGGATCGGTTGGCCACAAGGGGTGTGTCATGAGTTTAACTATGCGATTGGTATCACCACCTTTGGTATCACTTGCATGGTTTCGGCAGCTAATTTGTGGCACGCCTAGAAGAATTTTGTTTCCGATCCACTTGCATCGGTTCCGCCAATGTGCTATGTGTAGCAGAGTAGCGCATGAGTGCCTCGCACTATACGTTGTGTAAAGAGGGCGTTTATTATTGTTATTATTTTTTTTTATGCAGCTGCTTTATGCAGCAGCCCGGCGACTATGCTTCCCCAATGTTTACCCCTCGGCTGCATCCCGCTTTTCAGAAGGTCGCAGCGGCGTGCAGACTCCCCTCAGCGTGCACTCCGCCAAGCGCGCATTTTACCGCAAGGCCTGGAGAGGCTCGCATCTGCCTCCGCCGGTCATTTGTCTCGAGCGGTTTCGGAGCACCGCGAGCGCTTCGCTTCCTTCCGCGGACGGTGAAGAAATGAATTACCGACGCGTTCCGCTCGCGCGCGTCTCTTGCGTGCGCGCCCCGACGACCAGCACGCCACTCGCGCCAGCCCTCGGAAAAATTAATTTTCCTCTTCCCAGTCTTCACTTTTGGAACTTTCGCGACGCACTCCTTGACAGCGTATGGGTCATTACTGGGTGCTGTTAGCCCAGTCTGTATTTCTCCTTCACATTTCTTGTTGCCGGGCTTTCTTCGCGCGCTGCCCCCTTGCTAAGTTGCGGAACTCTTCCTCGAGCGCTCTCCTCCCATTTTCCTTGATCACCGTCTCCCGACAATGACGGCCCGCCTCTTTCGAGGTGGCCTGCTTGTACTCGTTCCCTTCGAAAGGGGAAGAACGGCTCTCTGAAACAAAAGTCAGCGTCCGCAGAGAACGCCGAGATCAACCGAGGGAGAAGCGACGATAACAATACGGGCGAGAGCGGAAGGAAACAGTGTGCGCCGCAGTGAAGACGCCAGAATTCTGGCCACCGCAGGCTTCGGATGCCGGAGACCGTCGGATGCCGTGGGATATGCAAAATGACGCAAACTGGCTGTGCTTCCGCGCAGGCGGCTCACTTTTTGCTGTTTACCGGCCATGACTGTGGCCAGCCTTGTTTCCTCCGTTGATGCGTTGATGTTAATTTGCTTCTCTTCAGTTTGATACAAGCTCTTCGAGCTTTCAGTACAGGTCATTCGAGTAGGAAGGGGAGAGTAGAAGGAGGAATAACTTTATTTGATGAGGGCCTGCTAGACGGCCTAGAGTTGGTTGTTGAGGCTGGAGCTGCGCAGAGCGGCGGACCACCTAGACGAGAGGGTTCCGGAATTAACGCCTTTCAATTGTGCTTTGTGGGTAGGAAGGGAAGTTTAGATGTTTTCGCATTGCTCGTCTGTGGGTGTGCGCTGACGAAAGTGCCGCCCGATTTTGTTGAACTGGCCTCGCAAATTATGTTTTGACGATTTTTAAATTGCCTCTTTCTGTACTTTATGCTGTTGTCGCATGTCGTCATGTGGGATATGCGCACCCTAGCACATGAGATACTATCAAGCACCGCAATACAACATGCCGCTACGATCTATGGCCGTGAGAGCGGCCTGCTTCGAGCAGTGTAAGAGAGGTCGACTTACAACGCGCAGATCGGCAGCATGGACAGCAACGAGAAGAAGAAAAAATTGAGAAGAACCGAAAAGCGAGAAGCTGCACGCCCATCCCTCCTAATTCACTAATTACCCAAACAGCGGCCCATAGCAATCCATTTCATGCAAATAAAGAATTCATTCATTCATTCAGTCAGTCATTTTGTTGTCACTTTTATCGTGGTGACCGTTGGCTTCTTGAGTGCGGGAGAAGGAAGTTGCGGGCACATTCTTCGCAACTTGCGTGACTTCACTCGTACTCACGGAACAACACAGTGGCATCATGTGCCGCCGCTTTTCGATTCCTCCTCCGTTATGTAAGAATCAGCTCTTCCCACGCAGGAGCAGGGGAGAGGTGGTAGCAACGTGGGGAGCGGACGCCACCGATCGAGGAGATTCTCATGAGAGCCGAAATCTGAGGTGATGATCTTGGTGAGAGAAAAGAAGCAGGAAGCACAGCATCCTGTATGCGGCGGCCGTGTATACGAGGAAGAATTGCGACTTTCTGCGAGCCAGGATGCGTGGGAGGGAGGAGAAGGAAGCGATATTTCTTGCGCGAAATAGAATATTGATCATGGCTCCAGCGACGGCAAGCGTATCCGCGGGCGTCCTCCCCCTTCGGAGGCGACCTCGAGCGCTGCCTTTCGATTTCGTCCGACTCCTTGAGCAGCGTGCCTCCTTTGGGCTTCTCCTCAGGATCGGCAGCTGCACATGCCACAGCGCTGCGTTTCCGGCTCTGTTTGCTCCCCTCGTTGTCGGCCGCAAGGATTGCACATCGAGCACTGTTCGACGCTTGCGCGCTTTCGGGCTGGGCCGAACGTAGCGAGACGAGCGAAAGAAAGGAAAAGGGAACGATGGATATCGACCGACCGAAGTCTGATCGCTTCAATGATTAACTGATCGATATATTGATTGATCCAAGCATTAGTGATAAGACAACAGAAACGCGTCACAAATTAAGTAGTCCTGCAGAAACTAAGAACGAAAGGAAATGATGGGCGATCATACGAATACGACAACATTCCAAAAGTCATTTTTTCTCCGCACTGCCCTGGATTGGAACGACCTTCCCGACCACATCGCCTCACCAACCGACATTCATCATTTCAAGACTGCCATCGAAATACATTTTTTATTGGAACCGCCGTACTCCAAGCCCACCTGTAGTACCCCTTAAATGGGGCCTTTGAGTATTCAATAAATAAATAAATAAATAAATAAATAAATAAATAAATAAATAAATAAATAAATAAATAAATAAATAAATAAATAAATAAATAAATAAATTGGTGCTGCCAAAGCAGGTGGCTTTTCACCATTCGCTTTGCGTTGGCACTGTTGCGTGGGTGGGTGGAGGCCGTCTGGAGGGTAGAAGGCCCTTCTGGAGGGTTGAAATTTCGCTCTCTCGCCCTCACACGCCGAAATTTGGCTTAATGGCGCTACTGCAACTGTCCTAGTAAAACAGGTTACGTATGCACCCTGAAGTCAAACAAGAATCTGTAAAGGCTGTGTGAAAGAAAGTGTACAGAAATCCTAAATGATATAGAGCTTTCCGAAGAAACTCGTGGGCCACTGCAGAACAAGTGTATAATGTAGGCAGAAAACATGAAAGTAGTAAATAACACGGATACGAACAGGCCACGGCAGAGTGTAAATTGATCCTGGCAGTAACTTCACGAGGTTTAGTCCATTGCAGACAACCCTCTACTTTTATTCACTTGATTGCATGGATAGCACTTCGAGCCGTATGTGCCTAGCTAGCGAGGATGTGTGGAATTGACGGCCGGATGAAAAGGTAGAATTCGATTTGGAGTAATAGAAATCTCACGGAGATGCGAATGTTTGCGGGTTACCTTAGACCGCCAACTATAATCTGAATCATTAGGCACACTCTTGAAAATAAACTCGTGGGAGTTACTAAGGGATCTAGAAACCACAGTCATTACTACCTTTCCGCGACTGTTGCTAGCATGCTACTAATTGTTTACTACCCCAAACACAGTGCAAGGTAGTTGATGCAGCAGTGATTACTAGTTACTAGAACTGAACTAGCAGCGATTACTAGGACTAAAAAGGTGAACAGAAATTTGTAAAATAATGTGGACAAGTCTCGCACCAAAGACGACAGAGCGGACATTTAAAATAACAAATTTTAACAACATGACCATACACGCTTGTATTTTATTTTTTGTCATTTCAAGCGCAAAAAGGATTGAAATATATTCTGTGAACTTGCGAGTGTCTCTGACTCTAAAACAGGGTGTCATCATGTAGGGGATATAAGCTCGCTGAAAGTTGCTGTGCTGTGTGCGCGCGCAGAGCGATGGCGCGCTTCGCCGTAGTTCTTGTCCGACTGATATATATGACCTGATCCGCGTGCTCTGTCAAAACATCTGTAACGTTACGGACCGATATATGGAGACACTCTAGCAACGTTTCGGCAACATTTTGCGTTGCTTGGGTGGTTACAGGTCAAAAGCTAGTTCTTATTACTAGGCTCGCCTGGATAGGTTAGTTACAGGGACTAGCTCTTCGATCTAGTAACGGTTACTACCACTCCATTTATTAACTGCAGTTGCTAAGAATCTAGCGACATTAGTGACAAGCACTTACTAGGTTTGCTTTAGTAAGTAGCCCGACCTCTTTTCTTTTTTTTTTCTTTTCAAGAGTGCAGACGTAGGAATGTCGCGAAAGATAAATAGGTATTCGAGCTCTCGCTTGCCACGTGGTACAAGAGCGCCCGTAAAGCGCCAACTGAACCAAAGGAGCGTGTTTTAAGCTAGGCTGAGTGCCGAAAGGCCTGGCGGAACCGAACGCGCGCCGTCTGGCAGCGAGGCACGGAAGCCCGGAGGGGCAGGCGGTGTGGGGGAAGTCGGCTCGTGCGAGGGAGCACCGAATCGGGGCTGTCGGTAATTAACAGCTGCGGCCGAGACCTCACGAGCGGCGTGGCGCACGCTCCTTCCGCAGCCGCGAGCCGTAATAACGTTTGTCCCGGGTCCCCACGGCCGTCCTACCTATATATCCGCTGGCGTGCGAGACGGCTCAACGAGAGTCCTCGCACAATCCCCAAACGAGGACGAGCGTGCGGAAAAAATCTTGGCCTCTGGAAGCCAAAACACGCGCCCCGCCGGCCACGAGGAGGGCAGCTGCGCCCCCGCCTTCAGGGGATTCCGCACCCATTGGGTATGCGCCGCGCGCCTCTGCACCCCCATAACCGCCGAACAGACGTTACGCGTTGCCACTTTCACCCACCGGGATGGGCGGGGAAAGCCTTCCGGGGCATATTCGAATTTGGACCTTGGCCGCTATTTGATCTCTGCGATCGCCTTGACAGAGACGCCAGCGTGAGTGAACGCTGTAAAAGGCGCATTCTGAACTGCCGTTACGCACCGAGAAGTGAAGCATGACATATCCTATATTACGCGTGCCGTCTTGCTTGTTTACTCTTGGGAACGGGTGCAAGTAAAAAAGTCACCCGCACAGCTTATCCTAAATTCATGAAAAAAAAAAAAAAAAGTCGTCTTACCAGAGTTGCTTTAAAAAGATCTCTGGGCTTACTTCGCGGTGTGCGCGCCTGTTTAGTTTTCAGCTTGAAAGAAGGCACCTTCCTATTGTTTTGATTGCTCGAGCCGTGCTTTCCGTTTACAAAGTGTGCACAAGTTATCTACTTTTAACGTCCGATTTGAAGCGTTGCTTCAGCTGAATCAGCATCTACTTGGAGATAACATTTGTGGGCACTAATAATAACCGTGCTGCCATGTAGGGTGCACAAACCGCGTTCAGGGAGCTATTTAGTACTTTCGGCGTTCGCTGACCTGCCTGCCTGTCAGTCTTCAGCGCAACAACACCAGGCGCAAGGCAGCGTGGGCCGGCGGCTGTTTGCTAAAACTGCGATCCGTTTGATATCGGTTTCGCGAGTCCCGGACCCGCTCCTGTTGCCGGAGGGTGAGCAGCCGAAAAGTCTCCGGCGAAGATTAAATTGCGGCTTGAGCGGCAGGTCTCCTGTCACCCGCAGCCTCGGCCGACGCGTCTACTGGAAACACGCGAGCAACGCTGGCACGCGAACGCAGCTGTTGCGAGCGGCCAATGAAACGTAGCCGACATCAATGAGGAGCTGTCTAATCCGCGGCGGAGCAGATCTCTCTTCCTTTTGTTTCGCGCGCGCATCGCGGCAGCGTGGAGTGCCGTGCTCTCTGCCAGGAAAACAATATCGCTGCTACAAAGAAATAAGCGAAGGGTCAGCAGGAAAAAAGAGAAGGAGAGACGGTCTGGGCGGGGAGTGGAGAACGATCTTGGAAATCGATGGTCGCCGGCCGGCGTCTTTGAAACTTTTCCGAGCTCCTCGTGTACTTCTGAGCGGCCTCTATGGTGCTGCTTGCGCGTAGCTTTAGCGCTTCGCTCGTTGGCGTCGTAGCGAATGGTCCTGGAGGCAAACGCGTCATGAATATTTTGCGCCGAGCATGGGGATGCAAGTGCGCATCTCAGATGCGGTTCGCTGCCGTCGGCGCATTCCGAGAAACGCGGGTCACGGGGCCTCTTCGAAACTAAACGTGAGCGCTTTAAATCGAGCGTGCGTTTGAAGAGCGCGCTTCTCAGACGTAGTGCGCGCGGAAGCATGCCTTGCGGTCAAGGGTACTACTACCACTCGTCCGACGTCGCCGGCATGAGACGCGCGTTCGTCCACCGGCGTCGTGACCCGTGGGGGCCTTGGCGGCGCTCGTCGATCAATTAACGCAAGGTGTTCCCCACGCCGTAGGGCGGCGCCGTGGCACGCGCCGCGGCTCGCGGAGGAGAGAGGCGCCCTCGATCAGTTTGACGTTATCGGCGCCTGCGGCGTTTTGTGCGCGCTCTGTTGCTCGCCGGGCGGCTGTCGCTTGAAGGGGGATTCAATTTGAACAGGAAGCTGCGAGATGGATAATGCCACCCCGTCCTGAGGCCCGAGCTTCGCTCAATGCGAGCCCTTCTCTGGTGGTGGCGGCAGCGCTGGTATATCGCGGCACTGTTGCTCGGGCGCGCCCGCTGATGAGGCTCGTCGCGGCTGCTTTTTTACTTGCGTAGCCGCTCTGCGCGCCCGCGTCAGCCTGGCGATTTGGTTTCAGCGGTTCTGGAATCCCAGACGCGCTGGATCATCTGTCTTGGCGTGCCGGCATCCGGCGCGGCACGCTGGCGTTCGCCCGCACGCTCGCTGTGGGCCTCTCGGCGCTCCCTTTATTTCCTTCGGCGCGTTCGCTTATTGTTCCACTGGTGGCGCAGCCTTTCGGCAGCGTTCGTGCGTGGCGTATGGAATCTTCGGCGCGGTTCACCGCTCTCTCTCTCGCGCGCGCGCGCTCTCTGTGCCCACGCTGCGTCCGGCATCGCTGTCGTCGCTGCGGCTACTTTTTTGCCTGCTCTTCTTCATCGACCGAGAATTCGCTGGTAGAACGTTCTGCCACCGGCCATGGAGCCTTTCCCCAGCTGCTCTGTGGTGAGCGGCTCTCGAAATCTTCAACGGGCACGCTGTGCGCGGGCTTCAGTGGGCGCCGCTCTCCAGGCGGTTTTCTGTTGCACCTTGAGATATCTATGCAAAATGAAGCAAAGCTCAAGAGAAGGGAGACATGAAAACTGACAGCTTCTGTGTCTAAACTTGTCATTCGGTATTGCGTGCAGCTCCACGTCGTCGTTCCCATGCACTGGAGCTCTCGTCTCACAATATTTTACATGTCTTTTCTTTCTACCATACACTTCGTGGACTGTTGGCACGTCTTGTGCATACTCGGTGTCACTGACTCGGGCTGTTGCGCTGTGTGGGTTAGAGCGTCCGCACCTGCGTCCCGTGGCGAAAAGTGGGTCTGATCTAGAAACAAAAGAGTGAGCGCGGGATTCTTGGGGGTTCGGTGCACTGCGCGGTGCTTCATCAAGAACTTGTCGGGCTCCCCACCGTCACCGCTGTAGCTGTACTCTCCCCTCGCAGGGTTCGGCGCGTTGTTTGCTGTAACAGCGTCGAAGGTCGCCTCATTTGACAGTGAACGTCCCGTCGCGCCTTTGCTTTGTCTGCCTCGCTACAGTGACGCACGGATGACGCGAGTTGGATACGTGCTGTCAGCTTCGGCGGCAGCCGGGACTCCAGCGCGCTGCAAACAGTGGCTGCTTGGCCGGGCCTACGTGCTCTGCCAGCTTGGAAAAGTACGGGCTGACCGCTCGTGATTCGCGCGAACACGGGCTCTGCCTCGTTCCAGGTCGTGTGGTGCACGGCGATTCGGACGCCGCGTTGTTCGACGCGGCGCCACTCGCTCAGCCTGCTTGTAGCAAAAATTCTAATAACAGAACTTAAACCCTAATCGCTTACCGCTAACTGACCTATAAATTATTCAGGTGGCTTCTGCGTACTTGTTCTGGTGATGACGAAATTAAAAATGAAACTGATCTCCGCGCATGTTGAAGAGCTGCGCGGGCATTCTGTATAGGTTCGAGTGGTTATAGAGATTTCCAATGTTTTGAGTGCCCTGCCTGTTTTCGATCAGAGCTAGTGATAACGGCCCACTCAATATCAAAGCGCTACCTTACACCGTTTCGTGGCGAACTTGACAGCAGTGCTCATATATCGCAGGAAGAGCTCAACGAAGTCAGCAAGTTTTTAACCACTCTCAGTGTGCCCAGGGGCTCGTGCAAACTGCGGGCTGTGATCGAACTTCTGACCTTGGCTTTGTTATCTGAGTGGCGGTTTCCGTTCTCTTGCTGCTATTAACACCGGGGTTGATGCATGGGCGTTAATTAACCTCCGGCGCTGTGTGCCATCTCGTCTCCTTCTCTTGTTCGATCTTTGTCTTGGCACAGTTCAGCGCCAATGGTGTTCTTTTCTTTTTTCACTTTTTATGCTAAACGAGATGTCGTGCAAAAGGCAGCTTTAAAAAAGATTATTTAATTTCTGTCTTACATTTCCTCTGGCATCTAACGCTGTTGGCGCTTGCGGCTGCGTGATTAATGATTAATCAAGTTTTCTGTATTTGGTGTTTTATGAATATGCAGTGTTTTATGCTCATGCACTGCTATACGAAGTGTTTTATTTCAGGGTTCCAGAGGAACTTCGCAAAGTTGGAGATTGTTATGGGGGGGGGGGGGGGGGCAGAGGGGACGTATAGATAGCGCAGAGTTAGCTCATTATGCACTAACACTACGTATAGTCGCAGTTAACGTGGACGCAATAAAATGAATGTGCCCGGATTATAGATTAAAAAAAAAAAAAGGAAACTGAATCGCCTAGTTAGAAGCGAAATATATACAGCAATGAGAAATTCAGCTCTCAATAATCCATATCATTCTTTCGGATAAGTGTCTTTTGATGAAACGTTGGATCGAGCGAACAGGGCTAAAAGCCCTGGTTTCAAATTGGACAAAATTCAAAATCTCGCACACCCGCAAATGCAGTAGTCAATTCTTATTATTTACACTGGCTCCAAATGCAAAAATATTATTGCGCTCTGAAAATCTCATGTTACTAATAATATTGAGAGGGTGCTTTCGGTCGTTCTCAATGCGTGAAATGTGTGTTGCTTCTGCATGGTGAGCAGTAAGAAGCGTTACTACGAATATGCGCTATGAACAGATACTACACAATGGTTAGCTGAAAGCACGCTGCCCGAGTTTGATATGATAGCGTGGAACTCAAGTGAAAGCTTGCGCAAAATATAGACGCGTTTATCTGAAATCGGGCTTGTAGATTTCGTTGCCGCAAAGGCCGGCATTATGTGATGATGGAGCAACACGGATTGTGATTTATTAACCCGTCGTTTGAGAAGAAGAAAACATGAACGTAGGCTCCGTGAGGTTAATGCTAATAGGCTGCTAGTGCACCAATGTAGCATAATATAATTATTTCATAATAACTATAATATATAACTATCCCAGTGCTTGGCTAGCTGCGTTGTTCCACTGGCCGCTGATTTTGTGTTCCTGTAAAGTAAACGTCATTAACGTGCACTGGTAGTCGCGCTGCCTTATCATAAATTGCAGGTTAACGTAGGCAAGATTTATAATCTGTTGTGAGCGCGGGCTCTTCAGAAGGGAACTGAGAGAAAAGGTATGTGTGATCTGGCCACTGAGCCCCCCCCCCCCCCCTCCCTTTTTTTTTTTTTTTAAACATTTTAATCCCCATAAGTTTTTTTCATCGCGGTGCTGCTGTCGGGCGTATGGCCAATCTGCGTGTGCCATCTTGTCCTGACGTGACAACGTAGTTTGTTGGTGCTGCGTTCCTGTGCAGAGCGTCATCAATCTTTGGGATTCGTTTCTCTATTTTCGGCGCCGCTTAAACGATGCCCGATGTAGCACTTAATTTGTCGGCACTGGAAATTGAGCCAGCTCCGCGCTGCATATGCAAGCCTCTGAAGTCCCTCTGAAAGTGCCTAATCTTGTTCTCGCCCGATGGTGTCGTCGGCGCTCAACAATCTCCGGGAGGCTAAAAATTCTCAACTCGTTGGCGGCAGAGGGTCTGGAAGGAGAGGGGGGCGAACGAATCGTAAGAAAGACCACAGGGAGGACAAGGGAAGGAGGCAAGAATAACGGAAAATCAAAATCGGGGAAACGTTCCTAAATATCGGTCGGCGAAGTAGGCGGGAAAGCGCGGATCTGCTGGCAAGGCCGACTTTGCGGCGCGGGCTCGCGTCGCGGGAAAGGAGGTGCGTGATTTGAAAATCGATATCCAGCCGGGAACAATTTGCACGAGGAGGGCGCAGGAGAGGGAAGTGGGACGGCGAGAGAGCAGTGAACCTTTCTTTTCGGCGCCTTGACTTTGTTTCGCGAATGACGCCCCGGATTGACGTTGAGCTCTCGGGGGACGCGTGCCGGCCGAGGATAGAGCTCCACTTTTCGAGCCGGGTTAGTCCGAGGCTGCCGCCGAGGATTGCAAGCGAGCGCCGACAAAAAAGAAAGCAAGGCGAACTCGCCAGTGAAGAAAACAGAAGCGCCGAAAGGGGAGCTTCTCGAAAGTTTTGGCACTTGGGGGTGGACAACTTTTTCTCCCTGGTCGGAGGATAATGAGGGAGAGTCGCGGGAGGACCAGTTCTCCCCTCTGCGGAGAGGAGCAGCGGCTTTCTCTCGTTTGTTTTCGCCGCCAAAGGACGACGGGCGGCGAGGGGGAGGCGCGCGTTGCGCGGCCTTTTCGATCCGATTCCCGTCGCGCGCGCCAAGGTGCGATGAAAACTTTATGAGCTTGCCGGGGCGTCTCCAGCTGAAGGCCTTCCGTAATGGTCTTTGTTGTACGCCGCATCTCTCTTTCGCCGGCTGACCCGATCACGGCACGTCGGCGGCGCAGCCCTGATTCGCCGGCGCCAGTCCCCGGGAGAAGCCGAGCGAAGAATTGAGTAAGGGCCCGCGCGTCCCCCGAGCTGCGCTGATGTTGCCCGCCGCGCACGGGGCCGACCGACTGCATAGCAGCACCCCCTTGATTTCGTTTCTCTCTTTCGGTCTCAGTGGTCAAGGGAACGCCGCCTTTCTATGTGGCCCGTTTCCTTTTCTCGTATTTGTGAACCTTTTTGCGCTCTCCTGCATACGCCCTATGTAAGAACCCCGTGTCCGAGTACTCATGGCGTATTCACGAAGTTTTGTTGTTACTTTTCTTTTTTTCTGGCTGGCCTGCCTTGCACGGACATGATTGGGCCGGGCAAACATCGCTTGCTAATAGTCACGGGAAGAGAGATAACACATTTTATTGCACTTTGCTCCGCCTGTCCGGGGCTTTTTTTTTACAGTCACGAAGGGCGCTTAAGAAAACCGATTCGTGCATCTCGCTGTCCCTTTGCTGAGTCTCGGCCACCTTGTTGTGCGCCTTAAATAACTGTCGGCAGTGGGTACTCTTATGTCCGCTCGTTGTGGGCGTCCGCTTCCCCGTGGGTCTATCCCCAAACACTGGCGGGGGGGGGGGGGGGGGGGGGGGAGCTGCATTTGGCGCCTTGGCATTCCGTGTGTGTCTTATCGACCGCGCACGAGTTGGTTCCATGTGTGTGCGCCGTTTGTCGTCATCGCTGCCTGGCGAAAGCGGGCCGCAGCAGCAGCGCTGTCGCGCCACTATTTCTCTGCTCGACGAGAGACGGGCCCCGGGGCGAAAGCTGTCGTCTCGCCCGCGGCCCTTTTCTCGCGCGAGACAAGAGGCGCCGGCGGTGCTCCATTGTCCCGAAGAGGATGCCGGCTGTGCCGAGTGGCGGCTCCTCCGTTCGGTGGCCGCGCGGTTGTCTTTTGATCAGCGGCTCCCCCTTCCGGAAACTATTCGACGCCGACACAAATCTAATCATGCGTTGAGCACGAGTATGTACCGCGTAAAGCAAATGCGAAGTACCCTTCTGCCGTCGCCGCCTCCTGAAGCGCTCGCGTTTCGTATCTGGAAAATCTAATCTGGCGGAGCTGCCAGGCCCCATGTGTACCTCGCGCGCCAGGCGGACAAGATCTTATACCTCCAGCGGTCCTTCTTCCGGGTAGACCTGCCCGGCTGCGCGTCAATGCGCCGCCGTATCCTATTCCTGAAAGGCCTGCATTATGAATGAGTTGTAACCCGCCGAAGAAAATTGGATCGTCAAGTTTTGATTCGGACGAAAGCAGTGTAGGCGCGAAACGAGGGAGCAAGGCGCGCGTTGCCGAGACTGTGGGGCAATGAACCGCTGCGAAGCGGTGCGATCGATTTCGATTTGCCTTGCCATTTAGTGCCCTCTTCCCACCGACATAAAACCGCGCTCCGGCTGTCTCTCCGTACCTTGCTTAAGGTGACAAATGATGCGCATTTTTCCCTGCACGAGACATTAGTGAACGAATGCGCCGACAAATCCGGGGAGAGAGTCCCGTCCAAGGTTAAGCTGCTGGGTTCTTTTTTCTTAATTTTGTTGGTACCAGGGCGCATCATGGCCAATTTTCATTGGCACTTATGCGCTGAAAGCTGTTGACCAACAGAGTGCGAACAAGAACTCGAGTTCTTGTTCGCACTCGGAAGTGGTCGATTCCTTGCGGCGACGCGACTGTGGCGTATAACACCATAGAAGCTGTAAAATGAGAAAATCTTTTTTTTTTTTTCCGCTGCTTCGGGTGAGAACATTCGATTTCAGTTTCAGGTCGTACATACTCGTCAGCAAACAGTCGTTATCTGCCACATTGTTTGAAAAGGTGGTCCGCTGACATAAAAAACGAGCCCAGCTTTAACCAGGTCGCAGGAACGTGCCTGCATATGGCCTATAAGGAGTGGCGGGGCGAATGGAAGGTGATGATGTCATAGTACGATGAAATTATTTGTTGTGGTAAAATTACTGATGAGACTGCGCACACACTTGGCGACACTCGTCCCATGCAACTATGCTGCAAATGTCTTCCATACACACCAATTGTCACATAAACAGGGGAAGAGTTACAGAGACGGGTTATGCACTTTCGTTGTAGGCATGCAGCCGTGCGTAATATATGCACGAAAGCTTTACTTTGTACTCTGCCTGGGGAACTATGAAATCATCACAAGTAGCCTGAAGACCGTGTACAAATAGTCAGCAGAAAATGCTGGCGAAGGCTTTCAAGTATAAGCGGGCAGCAGCAGCGATTGCCAATGCAAACATACAAAATAGGCAAGCTATATGGACACTGCATGTTCTGCGAACATTTCTTCTCACCGTAGCCAGCGGCTAGATAACACAGCCCCGAGCTAATTCAGAATGAAAGCCGTACCTTTCGCCCTTTCAGCCCAGCATTCCGCGCGTGTCCATTGCCGCCCCGCAATGACCCTGTCTTCCTAACTGTTAGGGTGCGCCCCAATCTGAAGCTAACAAAATTGGCGGAAGGGGTCACACAAAAACGAGAGAAGGTTATAGTTGCACAATAAGCGGTCCCATTTCGCCTTGGCCGCCCGGAACACAGTAGGAGAGCTAACAGTAAATATATCGAAAATCCTCCCGGCCCGTTTAGATATGCGTGCACAAGTACAGCCCTGCGTGTGCAAACAGTCTAGCGACAGGTTTATGGTTTGAGTCTTATTATCGTCGAAATAGACGGCTACTAGGCGGAGCCACGTCGTCCGAGAAAATCATGGCGCGAATTTTAAAGTAATGCAGAAAATACAATCAACACTTTCAGAGCCTGTAAAATATAATCAATTGGGTAGATATGAATGAAAGCTACGCCTTAAAAATGAAGAAAGAAAAAGGGAGGGAATGTTGCGGACGAAATTTGAATAGCTAGATTTTTTTTTTTTTTTTTTTTTTATGAGACGGCAAGAAAGTGCGAGATGCTTGAAAGTACGATTTTCTTCGACGTTGACCTATGCTTTGTAAAATAAAATTAAAATATTGATTAAAAACTTTGTCCGCAACATTTCCTTTCTTGTTTAATAAAGAAAACATTGCTGCAAACCGCATGAAAATCCGACCAAATTTGCTCGCGCAAGAGCTTCTGAATGTACTCATGTATTCTTTATGGGCGCTTGCTCGTGTGAGCCCTCTTCCGTCGTTATCTGCGCCGCCGGCGAAGCGGTTGGCACACGAGCCCGAAAGCTCGCGTTTTTCAGGATGATCTCAGGGCTCGGGCAACAAACAGTGTCGAGAGCCGGCTCCGCTGGCTCTGCAGCCACGGGTTCAGGGCACCTTCAATAAACAGCAGTTGTCTCAATCAGCCGGGGTGCACAAAGCCTGGTTTTCGAAGTGTGCGTTGTGGGCGAAAAATCACGAGTCTGCCTTTGGTAGCTAGCAGGTGACGTGCTCGGACACTGATTGATCGGTGGGTTGTGTGACGTCACAAGTTGGCAGCTCCTTTGGGGTGGGAGGATGAGATGAGAAGCCTCCGGGGACACTTGCATCCCGAGTCAGATATACGCTGCACTCCTAGGTCATGCCTTGCGCACAATGTAGTAGCTCACCGGTGTATGACAACCAAAAACCGAAACGGAAGTGAGAACCGAAATGCTAGCTCAGCTATAGTTCGCATTTCGCCGAACAACGCTAAATCGGCCGTCATTTTCTTTTCTTTCGTTGGCATAACGGCCTCTAGGAACGAGCTTCGAAAGGCGGGGATATTACGAAGCTCACTTTACGGAGCCCTTCGTGCAGCTTTGCTTTCCGTGTTTGCACATCGCTGCTCGACTTATCTATCTTACGTATGGCACGCCTGGTTGGAAGCGCGGCTGAGGCGAAGGACCGCGGATACGGAGCTGTGGCCGTTGTTGGCTCGGTAATCGGAGCCGCTTCGATCGGCCAGATGGCCTTCACAGAGCGCCGTGCCGATCGAGCAATTATGGCTGCTCAGCACGGCGCTGGGGAGCAGGAATCGATGACGGCTGGGAAGGGGGGCGCTCATCGACTCGTCCTATTCGAGAATGTTTCGTTCTGAACAACATTGCAGTGCGTCCCTCGACGCTGCGCGACCTGCATGCAGTGATGCTGCTTTGCTGCTTCGCCAGGGTGAGACTGTTGGTTGCTCTTTGTATATTCGGTCCCTCCTTCATATCCTATTCAGTCCCTCCTTCATATCCTATTCGGTTCCTCGCATTTTTTGGAGCGAGAGCGACCGTCTCTTTCAGAAGTTCGTATATACGTACCATCGCCTTCGTTGCCTACCCGTATACGTAGCTAGAGAACTAAGCTCCAAACGCCTTTCAAAGTAGGCTCATTGCATCAGCCAACCTTTTTTCATTTATTTGACCACACCCTTAATCCTTCATAGCATTTTTATGCCCTGAAGCAATAAAAATCGCAAAAAAAAAAAAAATCGTTGGCATACCTCTGGCAGGTGGCAGTTTGCACGAGCATTGATTGGTCGGAAGTTTCCTCGAAGGAAATCGCAACAGCACCATAAATGATTCCTAAACGCGACCATCAATGTCTGCAATTTATTTACATAGCTGCGATAGCATAATCACGCTCACGCTTACATGGCGCATGGGTCTAATTTATTGTTCTTTTCCTTTCCTTATTTTGTTACGAATGCGAGCCCTTTTGCCCACATAGATCGACGAGAGCAATGCTCACGATGTGGTTTTGAAAACCTGAAGCGTAAACAATCAAGCCCGAGGTGTGGATTTCATTTTCCGCATTGTATCATTTGCTCGTTGTACAATGTGGCGGGAGAGATTATTGAAGTATACTCACAGTTGACTGAGGTTGCGAGGCCATGGCGTTCGATTTCGCTAGCGTCTTTTGAGAAAAGAAAAAAAAAAAGGGAAGAGAACGGAAACATTGCTCAAAGACTTATTAATCGTAAGACAATTCATCCTCGCTTTTACGGCTGTTGAGTTCGTGGACCCCGCTGTTTGCCGGACGAATTCCACCTGGGAACCCCAGCGTTCCAGTCAAGCCGTACCGTCGATGCCGCTGCCTCGAGGCGACGGCGTGGCGCCAGAGGCCGGCACTTGTGGCTGCAGCGAAAACACCATTCTTCATGGCTGCGTTCTCCAGCAGCGCATCCGCAACGCCATCCGAGACGGGTATACGAAGGTTGGGACGATGTGTGCCGTCGCGGCGGAAGCGGTAGAGCACATCCCCCCTCCCTTCGACTTGGACCTACGAAATTCGGATACATGCCTGAGCTGGGGAAGAGAACGGAAACATTGCTCAAAGACTTATTAATCGTAAGACAATTCATCCTCGCTTTTACGGCTGTTGAGTTCGTGGACCCCGCTGTTTGCCGGACGAATTCCACCTGGGAACCCCAGCGTTCCAGTCAAGCCGTACCGTCGATGCCGCTGCCTCGAGGCGACGGCGTGGCGCCAGAGGCCGGCACTTGTGGCTGCAGCGAAAACACCATTCTTCATGGCTGCGTTCTCCAGCAGCGCATCCGCAACGCCATCCGAGACGGGTATACGAAGGTTGGGACGATGTGTGCCGTCGCGGCGGAAGCGGTAGAGCACATCCCCCCTCCCTTCGACTTGGACCTACGAAATTCGGATACATGCCTGAGCTGCGATTGCCTCCCTGCGTCAAATGCGCTTGAGGCACATGACGGCTGCGCGTGTGTTCGTGTGAGAACAACGAATTCTAGTGAAGAGAGCCCAGCAACGGGTTTGGACCTGTCCGCCTCTTCGGCTGTTTGCAGCGTCAGAGCAGAAGAGAGAGCGCCGCTGATTGGTGGAAAAGGGCGTGATCTGAAGAACTGAACTCTCTATATAAGAGCGCCCTTTCCCTTTGTGGTCTCTTTCGTTTAAATGTGACGGCTACTTCTATGCTACTCTTTGTGTTAATAATGAGAATTCAGTTCTCTGAATGCTCTCTGTTCCTGAGCCCATGTCTCTTCTTCGCTACTGCGGGTCAGTCCCCCAGAGGACCCGAGCCACAGCCAATACAGGACCCTCGACACGCAACACGGCGAAGTGTGCACATAGACTAAGTGGCGTTTAGCGATTGTTACTGCCGCAAATATTTCACTTGCGGTTCTCTTTAGAAAGAAAGGAATTCAACCGTGCGATAACCTTTCCAGTCCTATACTCTTCGCTTCATTTAATAGCATGCACATTTATTCCCGAAGCTAAATGGAGATACTCTTTGCAATAATTGTGTTCAATAACGAACGTCTAAAGCAGTGGCTTTATATCGATAAGCAATCCATTCTCGCACGCGACAGTGAGAGTTGTATACGATGACATCTTCATATCCGCGGAAGACTTGGTTCGATGATCCCAACCTCTTTTATCCACGTCGCTATACAGACCCGCGAGGATGCTGGCAGTGATATTTGCGCAGTGGATAGCCTTCAGGATTGCAACGTTTGAAAACAGCCAGCAGTCTGGGCGCAGTGACTTCCAAGTTTCCGCATGCACGCACTCGTGAGGGTGGTTCAGTGTCAATTATTGTATTTGGCGTTTGTGCTGTCGGAAACGATTAAGGCACACCTCTGCACAAAGAAGGAGATCAAGAGTCGCGAAACGTCCGTAACAGCCTCCGAAAACCCGCTGTCTGTTCTCATTCAGCGCACCGCGAAGTGCGTAAGCCTGCACTTTCAATGGAAAACAAACGCGGAGCAATTGTAAGGCTGGAGTACAAAGAACAGAGAGCAAAATATATGGGACATTGGACCTCCCATAATCCCTGCCGTCTCCCACCGCCACTCCCTTGGCCTTGCAGTCGGTTCGGAAGACAGGTAGTCGTATTTCTGTTCTCCAGTTTTGCGGGGCTTGTTCTCAGATCGTGACCGGGGATTTCGTTCTGCACGCGCCGCCGCTTCGGGCGCCGAGCCGCGCCTCGCGCGTAATGGTCTCCTCCGTAGAAGAACACGACGCCACGAAAAGAAGTCGCTTTGCATAAGCCGAGGCGGGCAAGTCCAGCGCGTAAACGCCGCGGCTAGCGCAAAGGCTCTCCATTTTCTTTTCTTTTTTTTTTTTTTTTTTTACTTTACCATTTTCTCTTGCGTGTGCTTGTTCGGCGATCGCCTCGTTTGGTCGTTCTCTTTCTCGTCTCGGCCACTATCTCTCTGTCAAGAGTTCTCGCCACGAGGAAGTCGGTGGACAGGGATTCGCCTTTATTCTTCGCTCTCGATTCCCTGTTGGCCGGCCCTGAGGAGGGGTTGTCGCGAGCTGTTTTGCAGGAAGGAGACGTCGGGCGACCGTGAATGGTTGCAGGAAGCTTCGTGACATGTGCGCTGTGCCGTCGCAGAAGAGGACCCGTACACACGCACACGGCGCCCCTTTGTGTGCGGCCAAGGGGCTCTTGTTGTTCGCGCTCCGTTGTGACCGCGCCGCCGACTCTGTGGCGACTGCAGGCACCCGACCGCCCGCGAGGCCCCTGGGCCTCTGTCAAGGCAATCGAGCCGTGAGTTTCCGCCGCGGGTGTCCTACATGTTGTCCGGGTGCTAAGCGCACACCGCCGCTATGTGCGGGTCATGGCTGTTTCGGTAATTTGTGCGGTTGCTTCGACTTTTCAGACGCTTTTCAGGTCCGTTTGGAGCGCGATGATCGGTTTTATTTATTATTAGTCTTTATTTTTACTAAGTCCGCAGACAGCGTTCCAGCTCACGAAATGGCCGAATGGATATTGAAATGTAGCGCTACCCAGCTGACATCAGAATACACCGTTTCGCCCTCCGGGCCGCCCAACTCTGCCACCGAGAGGCGCACGCAAAAACGATGAAATGAGTAAGGAAATAAGCGATTTTAAATCAATCAATTCAAGCACGACGACAACTGCTATTGTAAGGTACATGTGCGAACTTCGACTTACAGGCGAAAAGGGGCGTCTGGTCGGTTAGTGATTGCGTAAATGAAAGCGAAACGATGGCATGAATTCTCAGCCTAATATCTCGTATTTTCCTCGTTTTTTCAACGAACGCGACAACCTCAGACCCCGCCCATGTCCTTTCCGTCACGCACATCAATCGGAGGCGGAAAGTTCCCGCGAGGTAAGGTTTTGTAGCGTGTGTAGAGCAGCATCCCGGCGCTGACGCAACGCCGGCACCGTTTCTCCGAGACAATCGTTCGGAGCCTGCGATTTGTTAAGCGGTAATCGATATAAAGGGGCTTAGCGGAGCGAGATATTTCTCCTTTAACTCGATGGCAGAAACGAATCGGGCGCACCCTCGTTGGTTGCGCGCGGCTCTCCGGGCGCTTTTCTCTCTTGTCATGCGTGGATCCCCCACCGAAGCACGCCTTGTCGCGGTTTCCTTCGACGTCTTGTTTTTGCTTTAGGACCGGCACACTTTCTGTTGGCTGCTGCTTCGCCGCGGACGAAGCCCCGCGCGTGCCGGGGCTTTCGACGGGCCCAGCCATACATAGTGCGACTCGAATGCGCGATGAAGTGTGATGAGCCCCTTTCTGCCTGGCGCGAATCCTCTCTCCCTTTTACCACTTCTTTCTGCCTCGCTTCGTTCTTCCCACGTTTTACGTGGTCCGCATATTCGGGAAGTATCACGATGGTTTCACCGCGCGCTTTGCTTGCGGAACTACTACGGGCCTGGAAAAGAAATGTTTGCGGTCCCTGTACCGGCATCCGGATCACGGTTACATTTGCGCGATGTTTACTTCTTGACACTTGGTGCGTTGTCGGAGAAGCGGTATGCAGCAATCCTGCTCGCGGGTATAAAGAAATCAGCACGGCGGGTGCCAAGATATACAGTCGCGTTGTTCCGGGCTGCAGAGAACGGGCCAGTTTTATTTGCTCGCTGCTTCCGCGTTGATCAGCTGTTCGGCAGGGCCCCAAGTACCGCCGTAAGGATCGCCATCTCGGCGTGCGTGAAGCGACCATCACGACCGCGGCACTCGATTCCTCCTCTCGGATGGCGACACGGCCGTGAAGTGCCCCTTAGAGGCGTATATGACGACCTTGCTACCCGCCGCAGTGGCGCGGTATTGATCGAGCAGGCATTCGGCGGACGGAGCTCATTACACAGTTACGGCAGCTGGGACCGTTTTGCCTCAAATTGGATCGCGGTAATCGCTTCCTTTCCGCGTTACGACTGACCCCCGAGGATTTTATTGGGTTCAGTGGCTGATCGGCAACACTGTATGCCGCCGCGCCGGTTGGCAGGGGGCGCGGCACGCCGTTCCCGCCCTCGTTTATTGGCTTTAAAGCTCGATTTGATCCCCCTGGTGATTAAGTAGATTAGAGCTGGACAAGGAAAAGGGGATCTTTGCCTCCCTCGGTAAATTGTTTGCGCATCTTTGTGCGCTCGTGGCCATGGCCGCCTTTATCCGCTTCACTTCCTTACGCGTCCATTCCTGACAAAAGAAAACAGAAATATATTAGCGCAGAAAATAGACGACCGGTCTCGCTCTACACGCGGGGAGGCTGAACATGCTGCATATTGTGCTCTCATAGCGCTCGCTTTTTACGGTTCTTTTCACAATTTTCACTCGCGCGAAATCGCGACTCGGTTTTCGTGGAGCAATTAAAGCTAATCCCATTTTTGTCAGAAACCCGAAGCCGGGCTCGAGAGGGAAAGCAATATTGGCGCCTGCCCGTGGAGATAATCGAAACGCGCGAGCTGTCGTTTCGACCGCGCTGCTGTATGTCTCTCGGGCCGCTACGTTATATTTTTTATTGCCCTCATTTCCTGCGCGAAAATTTCACTTAGTATGCTTGGCGCCTGTTCCGAGTGTTTTCTTTTTTTTTTTATTAAGTCTGTTTTCTTTTTAAGCGAGGGTATTTTATATGAGCGTTTCCAGTTCGACTTTGTGAGACCGGACTTCGCACAGCAGTTAGTTATTCAGGCATTGAGGAGAGCGTGTGACATTTTGTCTCTTACGGCTTTAACATCCGCTAGGGTACGCTTCCTTGTGTTTAAAGTCTCTAATGAAGGCAGCAGTTGAAGGTGAACGCATGCAAAGGCGGGAGAGGAAGAACAGTCGGTTCTAATTATACCACAAGCTGAACACGCCATGCAAGAACGGTAGCAATGCATTCTGCTGGTTTTTCCTAACGCGGGTTAGTCTGTGCACGCTATAATACGCTGAAGGGAACCGGTGTGTCGGTCGGGTGAGGGGGTAGCGCGCTTGATTGGCCTCTGGCTTCAGTGAATAATGTCGACTGCGGCGTGGTGCTTGTGCAGACTTGCGCTATGCTCACTTTTGCTGAAGGCGAGACACGTTGGTTTCTATAGTTTACTGAATGAACGTTATAAATGTGCAGCGGCACCGTCAGTATCTTTTTCGGCTTATTCCTTTGCGCTTTGAAGTACACGAGCAAGAGCAGAAGCTCACCAGTTTGCGAGTCACTCGAGCAAAATTGTCGCTGTCCAAAGTGGCAGGCAAATGGTCGCGTGCTGCCGCTCAGTTTTACGAGTATGGGACATGATTGGTTAGGCACGCCGTGTCGGAGGGCTTCGGGGTAATTTTGACCACCTGGGGTTCTTTAACGTGCACTGACATCGCACAGCACACGGGCGCCTCGCATTTCGCCTCAATCGAAAAGCGGCCGTCGCGGCCGGGATTCGATCCCGCATCCTTGGGTACAGAAGTCGAGCGCCCTAACCACTGCAGCACCACGGCGGGTTGTATGGGGACATCATTCACGAGTCAGACTGGCACATCGCACGCTGGGGGAGCAGTCGGTTTATTTGTTTGTTTGTTCATTTATTTACATTCATCAGTCGTTTCCCTCGAAGTAGGAATATATTTAAACACTATTATTGTGGTCGTGTTTAGCTGGCTGCGAATTCGCGCCAAGCGTTTCGCGTTGAGTAGTGCGCGTCATCTTCTCACTGGTGCATTATTCAGGGTGAAGAGCGCTGGCGCCAGCCAAGGACGAACACTTCGTTGTGCGCTTCGCGGTCTCGTTCGCACACGCGCTTTTGATAACGCGAGATGAGGGGGCAGCCTTGCAACGGCGGGTAGTGTTTTAACGCCGCTGGGAGTGAGTGAAGAGTGTTTCCTCCCGCCGTTGAGGCCGGACTTCGAAGCTCGCGGTGTAAAACATTCGGGCGCCGGCGGGGCACCAGAGCCAAAACTCAGGTTACGTTCGCCGAGTCACGACGTGTCTGCATCTGGAGTGGTGTAACGCAGACAGGAAAATGCTTGCGCCAGCCGCTCTCACGTCCTTGGGTCTCTCCGCGGAGAAGCATGGTACGCAGTGGAAGGAGTCAGTTTCGCATTGCGCCTGGGCTTACTGTCCCGAGCCGTCGCGTCTGGGCGCTCGTGTTTCTACCCCCCGTAAAATTGATTCTGGGCGCGCGTTCTCACGCTGGCGATCGGTTACATTCGGTTTGTTTCGATAAAACGAGACTTGTCTGTCGAATGCCGCAATCAAGGTCTTTCGCCGGGCTGTGCAGCACTGCAGGTCTAGCTGTGAGGCGAGGGAACTTTGGTCTTCACCCCACAAGAGTTTTGGCGTGGAGTCGGCAGAATTTTGCTGTGAGCTTTTAGGAGTACAGTGATACAGATGCTATCGGGAATGCTGTGCTTAACACATTTCGGCGGTTGGCATAAGTATCTGAAATATTTACCATGAACTTTAAAATGCGCAGTCCCGCTTGTATTTTTTTTTATTATTATTATTTACACGGAACTTTTTTCTCATTAATGCCGTCTCATAGCTCTGCCGGGTATAAGGAACGTTGAGCGTGTTTGGGACATTTCTGCCTTCTCACTTGCGTGCATTTACTTATTTGCGTTTTACATATTCAGCCTCCCTTTCTTCTCGTTTTCCTTCTAATTGCCCCGTCCGCGCGCGACATTACTCGTGCTGCCAGCTAGGCCCGACGCTTCAGCGGTTGCGAGGAGTCTGCACATTCTCCGAGGGTCGTTCTCTTTTAGGAGGGCTTCTCCCGCCTCTTCTCGGAAGCCCTCTTCTTCTCGACGCCGAGCGCATTTCAGTGCCAAGTCGTCCTTTCCGTCCCCGCCTACCTCCTTCCATTTTCTTCGCGCCCTGGCGCTCTCTGGGCTCCCCGGGAATCGAACTCGCGTTCTGCCGGCGTCACGAGCCTCGGAAGTGCGGTTCATTAGCGCCCTCGGCCACCTGCCACCCTCGGCCATCGCTAACTACCCCCTCCTCATCCTCTTTCGACGCCCCGGGCTTGGCCATTCGGCCGACACCATTTTCTCGCATTCTGCTTCCATTCATACCTTCTTGCCTTTCGCGGAGCGCCGCCCCACCGTGTCTTGTATCCTACATTTTCTGCTTACTGTTGACAGCTATTTCAATTCCAGTTGTTTTCGCGAGGGAGAGAGCCGTTTAGTTTCGTGGATCGCACGCTATTTTCCTGCTTCCTGCGAACGTTTGCAGAACAAAGACGTCGCATGCGACAGCTCGTTTCCTTTTAGTACAAAAACACTGATACGGGGGTTCAGAGCCGAGCGAAATCGTCCAACGCTTGTGGGAGCGCTTGCAATAAAACACACACACACACACACACACACACACACACACACACACACACACACACACACACACACACACACACACACACACACACACACACACACACACACACACACACACACACACACACACACACACACACACACACACACGCACGCTCTTACAATTTCGCTTCCAACTTAGCATTTATCTGCTGGTCAAGTTAAAAGCTTTGCAAATCGGATTCGAACGTCCACCGAGAAGTCAGACAAACAATGAAATTTTCCTTTCCCCAAAACCAAACCAACTAAAAAGGTTTAGTACTTCGCCAAACTCTGTGCTGCACTCTCTCAATGCTAAACCCTAAACTGCCAATAAAAACCATGCCAAACCGTGCTTTCGCGCATCTTCATCGGTTTAGGAGGAGTTAAACCCAGGCTAATTTTTTTAATGCCGTCGTTTCCAGGCTGAGTATACTTACGAACTGTTTTCTGTTTCTGTGTTTGGTGGGTATTTACAAACGTTTGATGAACTGCAGTGATTTACGGTGACTTGGTTCATGGCTTTGTCTTGTGGGCGTGATAAAACGGCGATAACCGTATTGGCCCTAACGCTCATAACGCGTGCACACTAAAACGAGAAATTAGGCCTCTTTTGGTGTTAGGTCGCCGATCATCGTTGCACTAGCACCGTTTAATTTTCTCCACGCAGTGGAAGTCTCTGTACGTTGGCATGGGCGGCCGCTTTGTAAGGTTATTATTAAAGTCATGTGAGCCAGCAATCAGTTACTGACATTGTTAAGCAGAGCTTTTGGGGAAAACGTTTATTTAGGATTTGCCGCATAGCGCTGGTTTTAAGCTTCATTACACATGTTTGTTAATTCATTATGCTGCTAGTCTTGTGTTACGAATGCTATGCTGTTAGTACCTGCGAGGTACTTTCATCAATTGAGTGTCAAGAAGACGCTAAATGACAGCGGCAGACAGCACGGCGTGATTTCTTTAGCACTGAATAAGTTATTATTTGCACAGAGGTTTATTTTTCTGGTTTGAATAACTTTACTAAGCATTGCTTTTACTTTCGAAAACGAAGTAAAACACAGCTCAGCTCTGTAACCGGCACAAGAAACGGCATATCCGCATAAGAGCGCCGAAGTCGCTAATCAAATCTGCCTGTGCACCGCCTTGCAAAAAGCGGCCAACCAACTAAAGCTCCCACATTGTGACATTCTCGGCCAAAGAGGGCGCTAACTGCTCCCCTCCGAAGCGCCGCCTGGCCGAGCTTGAGGTCCCTACAACAGCGCCATTGATTCCACTCGAGACAGCAATCGTGCGGCGATGGCTGCGTGGTCTTCGCGTGCGAGCCCTTGCGGCCGCAGATGAACGATATGGCGAACAAGACTTTCTAGGCCCCAATTTCTCAGCTACCGCTGCCTATGCAGTGCTCATTTTTCTTGGCTGTCTAAGGCTTGAACATGGGCGCTCCTGAACGAAGCGCCGTTTGGATGCCGCCACAACGGGGGAAGAAGTACGAGCCGCTCCCCACCAGCGGTCGAATCGTGTCACTCCAGCCGGCACCTCTTCTCACTTTGTGGTGTTCGCGGGCCGCGCGCACGTGGCTTTGTCATGCTGTCGCCGGGCCGCTTTGTTGTTGTTGGGTGTCGCACAATTTGGCCCACGCCAGCCGAGGCCGAAGAGCAGCAGTCGCCGGAAGCTGAGCTTCCGGTTTTGTTTTTTCCTCATCTCCTGGCGAACTCGGGCAGCCTGTTTTCGGCGCTCGAACCCTGTCCGTCTCCCAGTGCTTCTATCTCGGTCGCCGCGGGCCACCTCTGGGCGCGAACTCCGAAGGGGCCGGCCGCAGCGGCGCGGGTTAAAAGTAGCGCTCCCGCGGAGGCCGCCTTCAAGGCTGCACTGCTTTCGGGAATCGTGCGCCCTCCAAGCTTGAGCTTTCGCAGCCGCGTGTTGAGCCGCTGCGAGCCGCCCTTGTTATGTACCATCTTCGTTTTGCTCGCCGCTCTGCACGCACTGGGAAATGTTTACAAATAGGTGCGGTCTGCGCAGCACGCCGCTACATGCCCGCTGTTCGGAATGCTTTGACAACGCTGTCCTTGTCCGCTTGTCGACCTTGTTAGGATGTAACTTCTGCAACTTATCTACTCGTGTCATGATTTCATGCAGTGTTGGTGAATCAGAAGCGAAATCCTCGCAACTATGCCGTCAAGGCTAGATGCTACTCGTCCCTCCCCCCTTTCTATCTCTCTATCTCTCGGATGTATATATTATCTATTAAATGTTTTTCACCACCACCACCAGAAACGAGAACTGACCATGGGAGGAGTATATATCGCTTTTGGAATGTCATCACAAATGAGCGCTGTATCATGCTCCCGGCGAGCGTTGTTGACGCCTGACGCTAACACTTCGCTAAGAGCAAATAGACAGGTAAAATGATTTTTGACTACTTCATAGTTTACTCATCGAACACGGTGTTGTCACTCATTAAATGCGGCTTAATACCTGTATGTTGGCTATTTCGTCTTGCTAGTGACTAAGGCGGGAATGGAAATGTCTGGGTGCCTCTGGGGTTGGTCACCGGCCAGAATGACTATCATGCGTCCGTATCCACATGCGGCCGCAATTTATGACTCATGTCGCTTCCGGTTTGCCCACAAACCTTGTGACAGTCTAGGAGTATTTGTATGTTGTGCGTGCGTGCGTGCGCGCGCGCGCGCGCGTGTGTGTGTGTGTGTGTGTGTGTGTGTGTGTGTGTGTGTGCGTGTGTGTGTGTGTGTGTGTGTGTGTGTGTGTGTGTGTGTGTGTGTGTTAAAATTGCATTCCGAGCACATGGTCACGTGAGATCTGTGAGTATGCGCTTGGTGGAGAAATTCCTAAGGAAAAAAAGAAACAAACTGAAAGATGAGCCAAAGGATAGGGAAGAGCGACCTCTTTGTGCAAGGCGAAGAAGGGGCAAGAGAAGGGGCATCCCGAACAGCAATATCAAAAAGACGAAAATCCGCTCGATTCGCACCTCGGCGGCGAAAAACAAGCTGGCCCTTTCCCTAGCCGCGGGGCGGAAACAGTGCTACTTTAAATGCCGCCCTCCGCGAGTGACTTCCCCGGCGTAGTACGTGTACGTTCCCTGGGCGCCTAAGAAATGTAAACACGGCGAGGCGCACCGACGTTTCCCTCTCGTGTGTCCCCTCTCTCGACTTCCATCGCTCCCGCATGAGTCTCCGCGCATGCTCCAAGTGTCTTGAGCGGCCTTGTTTTCCGCGACACGAGTGCTCTCTCCGCGTGGTTTGCATGTGGTGGCGCAACGCGCTGGTATGCGGCGGAAGAAACGCTTTGCTGGCGGCGAAAGTTATAATAAGGTGTGCGATCAAGGGCGCCACGTAGGCCCCGCTGGCTTCCCCGGCGTCACCACGTCGCTGCTAGCCAGCCTGGTGCTCTCCTTCACTCTCTTTTCCCCCTCTCATATTTTTCCTTCGTATTTCTAACCTTTCGCTCGCAGCGGCGGGTGATGTGTGCGTTTGGCGAATCGTTTACAGCTCAGTCTTCGAGGAAAGAAAATGTCCTCTATTTAGAGGCTTGACATGCGGGTCTTCGCGGCTGGGCCTCACCGCGTGTTGAAATCGCGGCCGTGAGAACGGCGGATGAGGGTGTGGGAGAGCACTAGCGCTTGAGACCAAACGTAGACGGAACGCAGTTCTGAGAGCTGAGTGCGCCGCTTCGAGACCTTGTACAACCGGCGGGAGGTATCCGAGCGTAGGCCAGTGCAAACTGAAGCGCATGGGCGCCGCGTGTTTTCACTTCAATCGCTGGCTGGGTCGAGCGTCATCGCAGCTATACACCGCAGCTGCGTTGTTCCGTTTAGTTATGATTTCAATGTTATAGGGGGCTGTTGGACTGACAAAGCTCTCTATGAAGCTCACAAGTGTAGCCTAATGCAGCGCTTTTTCACCTGCAAGAACTTTCAACCTACTGCGATGTTTTGGTGGCTCTGGTGTTCGGCTGCTGACATGAAGGTAGCGGGATCGAATCCCGAGGTGAAAAAGCGCCCGTGCACTCCTTGAGTAAAGCGGTCACCTTGAGTAAAAATTGAACTAAGAGAGCACATTTTTTCATGCCGCTCATTGGTCGAAGCTGCCCTTGCGGCGTAAAACAATCATCGTTATCATGTCGAAGAATTTGAGGCGCACCGATTTCTCGTACGCATCGCTTTTGATATCAACATGTTTGGAATAGCGCCACTCAGAGTAGGTTGTACGAACAAAATGGGGGTCGCGAGTGTGCCACTTTCAGCCAGTGTCCAAAGATTCCTTAACTCTTTTCTCACAAACGTTGGGGGAAAGCAGATATGTTTTACTCACTCTGGACCCTCGAGGGGGTTCGAGGCCATCGATTTGTTCTTTCGCTCAAGTCGGCCCAGCGACTCAAAATGGACGAAATGCTAATTGTTCATAACTGGAGGCATCCTGATTTCGCAAATTTTAGTTGCTTGAGGTGACAATGTTTTGCTATTGGCTTTTGAATATCTGTTGATCATGTCACATAATGCGCCGGTAATACTATTTTTCCTTGATTCCTGCATGGTTTGGACATTAAATAGTTACCCCGAACCCCTCCATTACGATATTTTGGCACACTACGTTAAACCCCGCATACCTCCACCAAGAACGTTCAGTAATGCGCAGCTTTGATTTAACGAGTAGTCTTTAATAATATTGGGGTGGCGCAAAGCTCCAGAAACGAGGCCGTCTTTACGTCCATCATTATTTTGTTCGTTGCTCTCCTTTTTCTCATTTTGCGTCCACAGTTTACCTTCTAGTACTACGCGGAACCCTCCTCATGTCTACATTCAACCCCCCCCCCCCCCCCCCCCCCCTCCGAACTGATCCACTTTCGAAAAAGGTACTCTTCAGTACCGTCGCGGCGGTGTCAGTCGCGTGTCAATACAAGCTTGTTTATTCCTTTTTCTTGGAAAACTCTCCGTTTAAATTGTCTTTCTCCCGGCAAAAGAACGAGTCACAAATCTTGCTCCTCTCTTGCCCTATTTTCTGTTTTACTCTCAAAAAACAATGGCGGAAGAAGCGATCGCATTTTATCGCCTGTTAATGACAGCGCGCCGGTTCATTAATTGTATTCTGCGCGGCGGAGGTACAATCGCGAAGGCTCTTTTTTTTCTCTCTTTCTCTCTCTCCACCTTCACTCCCCGTCGCCTCCCGCACGAGCTTTTCCTCCGGTCACGTGTGAATGCGAAACCGACCAACAGTCACGAATGTTCGCGCTCGCATGCGTGGCGCTATCGAATATACCTGTCAAGGTGTTTTATGCGTCGCTAGCTGCCTTTTGCGCATTGTTTTTTTCTGATCGATCAACGGCACTCACAGCGGAGCTGCTTGTTTCTGCATCCCAGATAGGAACAAATGACACAGGTCGGCGAGTGAAAATTGAAAAGGGACTTCCGCCCCCGCCGCCCCGACGGCTGTGAAGCGCGGGGCGCCGTTCCGATGTTGCCGAACACGAAAAGTGATGGTTCACGCAACGAGCTAGCAATAAAACCAAGCGAAGAGGGGAGCGAAAGCGGGCCTAAAACGGCAAAGAACCAAACGGAGAAAGAAGAAAATATATAAAGGGCAGGAAATCAGGGTATGAGGCCGTGAGCCTGTGATCGTCTTTTCAGACTGCCGGCTGAATCGATGAGTGTCTGCGTTTTCTTTACGCTTGTTTCTGTTTGATTCCATTTCCAGCGGGGCGTTGTCGTCCAAACTCGCAGCTTTCTTTCTTTTTTTCTTCCCCCTTTCTCTTGCCCCGCTTCCTAAATGTAAGACGAGACAAAAACTTACGCCGTCGACTCTATATACGACTGAAAAGTTATTCTTTTCCAGTCGTGCGGAGGACTTGTGCGTATAACTGGCTCGGCGCGCGATCCTCAATCCCTATCTGGTTCTCGCCGGGTGTACGTCTCCAAAGGGCGAAGCAAAAGGGGAAAGGAAACAGTAAAAGAGCGAAATTAATGCACATACTTTGGAGGCTTTACAAAGCCTTGTATCGGGCTCCTCGTTGTTGCGCGGCTGACAAAAGATTTGGTCGCACATAAGCGGCTGCCTTCTCTGCGGGCTCGGCTTCGTGACCCAGATCCTTCGCTCCCTTTCAGATACGCCGGTCTCTGCCTTCTTTCCCTTATCTTTTTCCTTCTCTCACACATTTTTTAGACTACCATTTTTTAATCTCCTTTATGTTCATCTCCACCGTATACGTGCGCCTTAAACGCCGGTGACGTTATTGGAATCACGCGGTCTCAGGGGGATATCGCTGGCTAACATCTCTCTCTCTCTCCAGGAGGATATTACATCGCTGACGAAATTTTCTAAGCTTCTAAAGAATGCAAAGTTGGGCAGGTTGGTCTGTGTTGTACATATAGTTAGAACTGCGCAAGATGTAAATGCCATATCGTCTTGCCTTTCCCTCTCGTCCGCCGTATTTTGCGCGGTTGTTGCTGTCTCCGTGTTCTTTGTCTAGAGCCGACAGAGAACACGAGCAAGAGCTGTTCTTTTTCTGCCTACCGCAAATGCAGTCTCGGGCCGTGCACGCTGTTGTTAAAAAAAAAAATAAAATAAAAGTCAGCACGATAAACTTCTGTCAGGATATCACTCGTTAAAAAGCTGTGAGCATTTCTCTTTTTTGTTCTTATTTTGTTGTTTTTGTAGGTGTGATGTAGCTTAGCGTAACCTGCGATTGCTATGTGGCAACATTGAGGACGCTAATATTGTAGCCTTACGTGGACTGCTGTCATTTTGTTCTGTTCTGTGTTTACTTTATTGCAGGTTGCACGGGGTCTTTCGCGGCGTTTTACATTTCAGGCTAATACTCGAATTTTTTCAGCGCCCACAGTGCCACGCTTCTCTAGCTCGAAGAGCAGATCTGTTACTTCGCATGCTTTCGAAATTACTGTGCGTGGCTTACAACTCTCGTGCGTTGGCCTTTGTTGAGGGTTATTTATCTATTTTACCCTAAGGGCGTGACAGGCGTTATTAAAAAAAAAAATTAAGGAACAAGAACAAGAGAAACAAAACAGACTAGCTAAAGCTACTAACGCATGTGAGATTTATCTTGTTCATACAATGTTAACCTCGGAAAGCGTGGTTGCGCGAAAGCTAATAGCGCATGCGTGGCTGTTCATCTTAAAATGCTAGCTGAAGTTTCGCTAAACAGGGGATATAACACATACAATGGGTACAATTTTATCTAGAGAATCTTTCCATTTTTCAGACGTGCAGGTGCGTAAATGACTGAAAGAAAAAAAAAAAAAAAGTTGAAGTGAAGTGAGTGAGGGTTTGTCGAGTGGTTTATCGGGCCTGGTATAATCAATGCATTTGGTCATGCCCTCTCTCTCGTAAAGTTCTGAGTATTGCGCAATAGTTCTATTATATGTATTAACTTGGACCGCAGGTTTCTCGCTGTTTTCTGATTTTACGCGTATTCATTCTAGCCAATTTCTTCGGAATCGCGCAGCTGCATGTCGCCAGACTATGCTCAAAGCTGTCATAATACCTGCCCAAGCGCCGTGAACACTTTGCCGCCCGGTCTCAGAGGAATGCGACAATGGAAGCGGGTCTCGTGACGCACCCTTCGCCGCGTGTGACGCGCGGCCATGGCAACGCCGGCGGCCCTGGCAGGCGCTCGCTGCAGGATGCCCATCAGAGAGCGGACGCGCTCCGCGGGGCCCTCGCGCGGCTAATTCTTCGGCGTCTTGACCGCGCCATAAGTGTTGCCTTCCGCACGCGTGTTCTCCGGGGGAGCCAGCTGAGCACGAAATTACAGGTTGTCCGCCTGCAGGAGCGCGTTCCGATCGCCCATGTGCGCGTGCCAACGGACAGTCAGCCGCCGCGTGTTCGAACTCATCCGAGCGATGGGCGGACGCCTCTGCTGCTGCTCTCAGTTGGCACCGCACGCGCGAGATTGAATGGATACACCGGCGGCGTTCGTTGAAAGCGCGCCCGTGGCTGGCCCCTGTTTTGGGTGCGCGTCCTTGTGCATTTGTGGGCGCGCAGCTTAATCGCGCGCATCCGGCTCTAATAATCAGCTGGCCGCCGGGCCCGCGTCCGGTAAGGGACAAGGACACGGCGCTCGGAGGTCTTTAGCCCGGGACTCGGGTGGCGGCCGCCGTGGTGCGTAACCCTGTTAGCGCCTCGACCGTTCCTCCCCCGGCTAGCCGCAAAGTTTGGCGGCGAAGCGAGCCCTACGATGCAATTGGGCTGACTCGGGGGACGCTGGCGCGCCGGGCCCATGTCCCGGGGCATGCTCCGCCGCGCGCCTTGCGATTGCATTGTCTTCACGTGACGTCGGGTGGCGAGACGGTAACCAATTTTGTCTGCGCCTCTTTGTGTGCTCGTCCAAAGCTGCAGGCGATCGAAGCGGCCGCCGCACGCTTCATTATGCTTCCGCCCTGACCAGTCGATTTGTTCTGCGTGTAGGAATCGGTGCTGCACTCACTGTTTTTAGCCGGATGTATCTCGTGCGTAAGCCGAAGCGTGCATCAATTGCCGTATCTACTCCATCTATAAGCGTCGAAGACTCTAACGGTTTGCCTACCGACGCCGTGCGAAGTTATCCTGGCGAGTCACAACGCCCCCGTACTTAGCTAGCTCGGACTTTTGAAACTCGAAACTAATCTAAACGCCGATTCGAAACCCTTTTCCCTTTCGCCTCTCATTTGTTAGCTGCTGCCACTTGTGCAAGGGTACTTGGTACTGGAATAAAGGAATTAAGGCGAAGAAGTAGTCGTTTAGACTTAAAGGCGCAAATTGATGGCATATAACTGAATTACAGCGTGTATCCCTTTCTATATTGGTGGCAAAATGGGTTAAAATGATCGTTATCGCGATTTTTAATTGCGGCGTCGCATTATGAGGGAAGAAACAGTAACATTGATGAAATCGGCTATAGCTGTGTGAAGCTCGCTGCTAAACAAAGGAAACCACGTCGTGGAAACATGAAAGACAAATGTAGAGTGCATGGATGGATTGAAGAATGGCCACTGGATGTTTCTCGTGCGTAAGCCGAAGCGAAGTATGAAAAATCAGCTGTCCTTGTTGGGGTCACGGTATGAAATGCAAGAGCAACGCAGCTGGCCGAGTTGTACTATTGTTCTGTTCCATGTGTTCGGGTAAAATGACGCAATCAGTGTGATAAGGCATCACAGGAACATTACAGAAGCCGTGTTACACGGAGGCGGCAGCCGTAGTACTTCGGTATCATTACACATAGGACCTACAGCTTGCTCAAAAGCGATATCTGACCTACGGCCTTCGCTTTGATGTATGTTTCAGAGAGAGACAAAATAACGGAAAGACTTAGATTTAAACCAAGCGCACTGCCCGATTAGGTACCCTGCTTGCCCTGCTCATGGAGAGGGAAATGAATGGAAGGAAAGAAGGAAGTGAGACGAAGTTCCGTCCGTCCTGGTTCATGAGACGCCGAGGCGCCCTCATGGAAATGGTGTGCAGTGGTGATAAAGAAAAAAAAACAAAAAAAAAAACACGTGTGACGGCCACTGTGTATATAACGGCGCCACCCGAATCTCTACCTTCTGAGTAGTCGCAATGCTTCTGAATTTCGCCTCAAAGGGTAACAACTACACGGAAAGGTGTGGTTTACGTTGAATTTTAAAACACTGGACTGCGTTACCCTGCAGGATCTGCCTTACGCTTGTGCGCAGGCAGCATATTACGGACAGGACTTGCCGTTGTAGCTTGTCTGAAGCCGGTGTACTTCGGCCATGCTTCGGGCATGCTTCAGCTCACGACAAATTATTTCGAGATGGTTAAGACTGGTAGATGATGTGAGACGGTTGGGCTTAGTAATGATGTCTGAAACGTGATTAGTCAAAGGGCAGGATGTCACCAATGTTTACCGACAATATCGTTGATCGAGTGGGAAGAGGACATAAACGCCAATGAGAGACGCATTGCCGGGCGATGCCTGCATGCAATGTGTAGTATAATAGAAGGTTTCTCCAGTGTCGCGATAACTGTAGTGTAGAAACTCTGGACTGCCAAGTCAAGCGGAGCCATGTGTGATGGGCCCTACAGTCTGCCCACTGAGAGCCGGGTAGCGGATAATGGGGAAGAGGGATGGGGGAGAGTCGGGATTTTGGGACGCAATAGCGTGGTGGCGCCTCTGGTCTGTCGCTCGCCGGCGCCAGGCTGTTGTCGCGTGGTGTCTCGTCGTTGAGGGCGCTCACTGCAGCTTTCGAGCTGCTGCTGCTGCGCTGCCCCCGCCGCCCCCTTCATGATCGAAATAGGGCCGTACGTGACGGCGCTTTTAATCGCCGCCTGCAGCGGTGTTGGGGCGTCTGGTGCCGTCACTGGCGAGGGCCCGAAACGCTCCAGTGCACGTTGAGCGTGCAGGCGCTGAGCCGCTCTCCAGGTCCAGCGCTGATTGTTGTCAACTGCACACGTTTCGTGTCCCTTTTGGAAGCTACGTGATTCTTCGTTTCCGCGCCGGTTAGCCCGCCCTGCCTGGAAACCTTTGTGGTGTTATGTCCCCGCACTATCTCATTCTTTTGTCGTTGCTGTCGGGCGCTTCAGTATCGCCATACGGTAGCCGGGGCGCCCATCTCCTGCTCATGCTCTTGTTGCCATTTCGTCTTTCCTTTTTTCTCTTGCTTTTTTTTTTTTTTTTTTGCTGGGTGGACCTCTGTCTTTTCTGCGCTTTGCACTTGTTTGCTGGAGAAATAAGCGCAGGCTTTCTGCGGCCAGAGTTCTGAGCGTGAGCGCGCCCATTTTGCTTCTCTGTACGGGGACGAATCGGCCTAATCTCGATCCCGCTTGGTTAGGCGCTCTTTGTACGCGTCAATTTGTCGTTGGACGACGCTGGTGAAGCGTGAGATTTCTACGCGTGGCACATTTCCCAAGACTAAACCTCCCTATAGCCTTAATTGCCTCGCAACTTGTTCGCAGCAGAGGTGCAAAGTTGTACAGAATGCTGTGTACATTACCGCGCAAAATCCGCGCTGAATTTTAATTCATCCCTATAAGTACACTGAATGGCGCGAAAAGAACGGTGTCTTCTAATGTTCGGGGTGATGCGTGGGCGAACGGAAGGTACTTTCTCGGTCGCAGTTCTGAGGAATTCATAACCATAAACGTATTCTAGCAGGCAGAGATATCGTTCACGCATTAGTGTGTTAAAAGGTTTCGGAAACACGTTGCTCCGTGGATTCGCATGTTTAGACAGCATTCCGGCGAGTTGTATAGAGTCCGTACCCGGCAACATGAACGGAGTAAAGAGAAAGTAAACGATCCTCTAGCGCACTTCCTTTTAAAGTCAAGGTATGCTAGGTTTTGATCATTAAAATGCACGGAACACTTACTGTTCGCAACGGAGGCACATTCCGGGCTCACCTCAGGGCTTTCTACATGCATTTAGGAACGCAATAAAGTATTTCAACATGGTATCGGAGTGTCACCTTTGCATGCTTTTATGAGGGAACTTGTTTCTGTTACCAACCATAAGCACTCTGAAGCAAGGCTGAATGGTGGGCCTGTGTGTAATTCACGTTCAAAGGGTAAACCAGCCAAAAAATGACGCAAACATGAGAGATAACTTCACAGGACAGGGGCTGGACCAGGACCAGCCCCTTCACAGGACCAGTCCCTGTCTTCTGAAGTTCTCTCTCGTGTTTGCGTCTTTTTTTTGGCTGGTTTACCCTTTCAGTAAGCAGTCTAAATTTTTTTATGATTAAAATCTACCCGAGGGCTTGGGCAAGATACCGTGCCCCTCTTAGTGAGCTCGTTAGAGCAGTGATAACTCCTTTTTACTCCTTTATGTGGTAATTCTTGTTTACAGTGCAGAGTGCATTGCATGGCAGCACTACGTGTGCTGCATCGTTCGCGTCTTGCCTCTTACTTTTCATTCATACGTGTGAGTGCGCGAATTGGTGGGAATGAACGAGCGTGAAATTCGTTTCTGACGATAATTTTCGTTTCATCGTTTTCTATTCGTTGTGGGCAAGAATCCCCCACTCCACATGCAGAGGTCGGGAGTCCTGCTCGTCTGGCGGTTCATTTCTTCAGTTTGTCTCGTTGACCGCGTCGCTGATTCGTATGCGCTTCAGCTTCTTCTGTGGTGACTGTCCGCCTGCCGTGCAGCCGGCGGAGCTGATTGCCGCCGACGGCCAGGCTTCTGGTTCTTTTCTTGCTTGTTCGAGTTTAAACCCGGGCCGCGTCCTGCTGGCAGGGGAGGGTTGCTTTGGCTCGCGCGCGAGCCGCGTTTATTGAATCAGGCCGCTGTGCCCAATAGGGCGGCGATGAGGCGCAGGCTGCTTACTGACGTACCGAACGCCGGCGCGGGGCCGCTGGTCTTCTTTTCGCTCGTTTATCTGCGGCCGGCCGTGCGCTCTACATTCGAGGGCCGTCATGTCCGAGAGTGGGCGGCAAAAATAGGCGCCGAGAAATCTCGATCGCCGCTGCTGTGGCCGAGTGAGCCGCTTATGTGGACGTGGCCTGCCTGCAGCCCAAGAGGCAGGTTGGCGCTGCCTCTCGGGAAGAGTTGTAAAGAAGTCCTTTACTCGGCATGACTGGCGTGTCTCTGCGTGCGCAGATCGCACAACGAGCCGGAAGCGACTCATCCTGTGCGGCTTGAGGAGAGAACCGAGTACCGGCGCAGCTGGCCTTTGCGTAAGCTCTCGTGGCGCGGGAATTCAAATGAGCCTCCGTATAATAAACAGCGGGCCAACCGAAGCGCACAACGAGGCGCGTGATCATTACAAATCGCAATTACAAGCTTCCAGAAGCGTCGGCCGTGTTACGAAAGCCGGTAACGGGCCCCCAAGGCGCGCTCTTTTCCGCGCGCAAAGGTAATGGCTACTGCGTAATCGCTTCCCTCTTTCGTGGCTGGGGTGAAAAATGTTGTTTTCGCTGCGGCGTCGCCGGATTAGGTCGCTCCGTTTACAGGCCGCCTCCCTCTCTGCCGGACGAAGGGGGAAGGAGGCCTACGCTTGGCACGTTTCATGAATGGGCGCTGCGCGTGCGCCCTCTTGGCCGGCTGGCAGCGGTCGACGCATCTATAAATAGGGCTGACTCGCTCCTGACGACTGCGACGCGGCGCTTAATTCATCCGTCTCTCGCGCGCCCCCGCTGGCCTTGGAAGAGACGCGTTTCCTCTCGATCACGGCGGCGCTGCGGGAACAAAGGGCGGATCACCTGCTGCTCCCGTCCCGCGGCGACATCTCGTCACTTTCGTTCTCGGCAACCTTGCACATGCTGCCGGCCAGGTAGCGCGCGCCACTTCCCGAGCTGTTTGGGCGGCTCTCTGGGCTTCGCATCGCGCACTGCTTGAGCGCTCCTCGTCGTCCGTGACATCTCTGACCCCGGCGCTCGAGTGCTCTACGGCGTTTGCCTTGATCCCGCGTTCCAGCTCTTTGATCTTCGAGGACCGCTTCCCTCCCCCTTTCCCCCCACGCGTCTCCGGTCTTGCCGTCCATCGTGCCTAAACGTTTGTGTTCCCATTCACCACGTTCAGTGTTCCAATCCATAGTGCAGTCACCGGTTATTGTTTTTTTTTTTTTTTCGTTACTGTTGCACGGAAGCGGCGCCCGCGTATGGCGTTGTTAAATGCTGCGTTTTATGGGTCTCACCTTTTTAATTAAAACGCCTCCCTCGTTGTCACTGAAGAGGGCTCCAAGGTCGAGCATGTTCAGTTTCGGACGATGAAAGCGCATGGAAGGCGCTCTGCGCGTGCAAAAAGGGCTAAGCCCCAAAGGCTCACGGTGCGGCGTGGGGCCTTATTGCTGCCCACGGCCGTAAGCGGGCGTATAGTACCTGGCGCGCTGTTTGCCGCATAATCATGCAGAGGCGAGAAGAGCGCGCGTCGACACGACTTCGCTCTTTGATCGACAGCCTGCGCGCGAGAGGCATATTTGCCCGCCAGCGTGGCGTATACGGGAGGAGGCGTCAAGTTTTCTTCGCATCGCGACGCTAACGGAAGAGATACGGGGAATCCCGAAGACGATGCGTGGAAGGCAGATGCCAGCTCGCCCCTTGAGGAACGCAGCATAATTGAATTTCACTCTCCCGCCGACCTTTTCCTTTGACTTCCGTTTTTTTTTTTTTTTTTTCCGTTTCTTTTTTCCTTTCCTTGACTTGGCGCTTCATCTTTCCTGGTTTCTGCACTTGCGTCTTCCTGGCTTTGCTTTTTTTTTTTTTTCCGCCTTTTAATTTTCACCTTCCATTGGGAAACTTCGCGGCGAGTAAAAAGAAAAAAACAGTGACAGAGAGGAATGAGGATGGGAGGGATAGAGGGACTGATAGTGCTGTGCCGGGCGAGAGAAAGAGAAGTCGAACGGCGCTGAGAGCTGCGCGCACGCGAGCCGCGTTGAACTCCTCGAAGAAACTCCGCTACAAATGCATGCACAAAGGTGAAATATGTCCCGCGCTGATGCGCCTCTGCAGCTTCCTCTTTTTTTTGCATGCCCTTCTTCTCTCTCTCTCTCCCTGCGAGTTCGAGGCATTTGCGGCTGCTTTGGAATCGCCTTTTCGAGATTTGGTCGTCGCTTTTTAAAATTGATTTCGATGCTAATCGGCGTCTTTTATCGCTTACATTCAGCGCGCGAGTTTCGCCGTCGTTTCTCCGCCGTCGTGTTCGCGTGGCGCGGAAGTTTCCGAGGCGCCCCCGTCGGCTTGCGCGAGCACAATGAGTTTCGGGAGTCGAGAAAACGGCTCGGCGCTGCGCAGCTTTTGAGCGCGCGCGTAGCCCGCTTGAACCGTGGAACTCGGTTTCTTCTCCTACGCGCAGCGTGTGGGAAAAGCGAAAGATCTATCCCCAGCTGTTGCGGCCGTACAAAGCGAAGCGCGCTGTGGCGTAACTTAATCAGCTTAAGTAAATACGGCTGCAGATAGATAAAAAAAAAAAAAAGGGGGGGGAGGAGGGCAGCTCTCTCTTTTTTTTTTTCCTAGTCGACGGACACGCGCGAAGCGAAACGGTCGGGCGAAATTGATCTGCCGTTCGCTTTCTTCCTCTCCCTTTCCTTTTATTTCGGCATGATATCCTGGGCATCTTACGGTTCATATGATGTGCCCTAATAACGGAGAGCTAGCTGCCTTTCTGGTTTTTTGCGCTTGGAAAACCACGGAGTGCGCGCGCTTTTTAAAAACTGCCATGTGTCCTTGCTTGTGTTGCTGAATAAATTGAGCCTCAGATTTGTGCGAGCATATTGCGACGGCTGCCTCTTAAGATACCCATCACAAAAGTGCACTGCTAAAGCGCCAGAAAAAGTGTCGCTCACAGTGCTTAAAAAAAAAAAAAAGAAATTGTGATTTTCTTGCATAACTTTCTGCAGCCGCGCCTCATGTTGAAATTCGGTACGTTCTTGTAACTGCAGCTTCGGACAGCGACCTGTCTATGCGAGCAACTTTTCCCGCGGTATTTTTTCCACTGTAGCATCTAACACAGAAAAGAAGCTAAAAGCAAAGTGGCTTATATGAGCGCAGAAGCGCAGCTTGTGCTTCGATGTTCTTGAACTCGTTAACTAGAGGGGACAAACGCCATTTGCCGATGTCCCGGCTAAAATCAGTGACAGGCGTGTAAGGAGAAAAGCAGATGTTCAGCGGTTCGAACGCGACGTATACTCATGCCGCTGTTCTTTTCTTTCTCTTTGCAGGTAAGCGCCCCAGATATATATCACGTGATCACGTCGGAGGCGGCTCCGAGCGACGGCACCGTTTGCTATGATGTGCTGCGGTAAGCCTCTGCGTTCATCTACGGCGGCGCCTGGATACTCCCCCTGCCAGTGGATGCTTCACTAAACCTGCCTAGACGCCCCAGCTGGGCTCAGGCAGTTTTACTGAGGCAATCTCTGGACCGTCGTCCCGCGCCGCATCTTTTGCACTCATGCGGCGCTGCAGCGCTTGCTGGCGCGTTTATGCAGGGGGGCCAACGTGCGTGCAATTACCTACATTTTTTTATACGCGCGCTGCCTAGAGCAAGGCTCAGAAAGGCCGGTTCAAAAAATCGGAAGATGCGAGCCCTATAAGCTCTCTGATCAGGTGTACATCACGCTGGATGCGTTGTTTATGTTTTGTGGGTGTTGTTTAGTTCTGACGGCTTCATATATGGGCTGAGGATAGCGAACTTGGTCGCCTGTGGGTTGGCTAAACATGTATCTGTTAACGCTGGACGCTGTAGAACGCTGCAGCGATTCGATAACGAGCGCTCAAAGCTCTCTAGGAGATATTGTGTGATGATAGGTCGAGTCTCCAGCCCTCCTGACATAGTCGCTGCCTGGCTGCCAATAGGGGTCGCGGCGGCTAAGAGCGTTTCTTTTTTCCAGGCCAAGACCGTTTGATGCTTTCTGTGCTATTTACCGATACTCGCAGTCTGTCCGGAACGACCATTCTACGCTTCTCCGCACGGGCTCCGCCGGCTTCTTCCTTTGGCTTATCTGTTTGTTCGCCCTCAAATGGAGTTTCCGCGCCAAGCTCCTTTTGTGTGCTGCTCCCGTCCAGTCAACGGCAGGGGAACGCACGGACGCAGCCGCAACGTTAATGACTCGCGCAGCCGCCGTCCGCAGAAATGCAAACGAGCCGCGCGCGTCCCTTTGGCGCTTTTTTCGCCCGGCCAAGGTTACAAGCACGTGTGGTTCTATCTGCGCCACCGACGGCTCCCGTCTGCGGCGGCTCTGGCATGCAAATGGCCCCCGCGCGATCGGACCGCCGGCGCATTGTGCCGCTGGTAAACCTTTATTTTTGCGTCCGCGATTGCGCGTGCCCGGGGACGCGATACAACCGCACAAGTGGGCTCCGTAAATGAAGTGGAAACAAGGCCAGCAGCTCGCCTGTGGCGCCTATGGAAAACAGCAAAGGCGGAAACGGCGGAAGGTTTTGCGTTGCAGCGGCGGCGGCGCGGAATGGGGCAGCACCGCTGTGTGCCCGCAGTGTGGCCGCGCGAGCCCGTCTCAGCCGAGCAATGTGTAATGAGGCGCTCAGGGCCCCGCCGTCTGAATCACAGCCGTCTGTCGGCGCCGGCTCATCCGCTCGCCGGGCACGGCCTTGCTCTCGGCGGAGAGGTGACACCCTCTCTCCCGTTACGCTACTCTCGAAGCGCTTCATGTGGGAGAATAACTTCACAGCCGGAGCTCGTGTGACGAGATTCGAACGGCGGCGCTTTGACCTCGATCGTTCGCCTACCCCGTTGCTCACGTTCCTGGCAGTGCGCGCAGCTGCGCTTAGCTCGTCTGCCTTTGTTCCCGACCAGAGAATTCTTACCAGTGCTAGATTTTGTGCATTTGAGATAGAATAAGCTCCCCGCGTTTGTGGAATTAAAGTCGCAAATGAGTGCAGCTTATTCCTTGACGCATCACGTTTGGTGGATAATAACTAGAGCGAATATTAAAAAAAAAAAAAAAAGAAATTCGAAGTCTGCAAAATTTCCCTCAACTTCCGTCTGCTGAGGATTTCAGGTTTTCCGTGCAGAGTGGACGCACTCATGATAATGCTAACCGTTCCTCCATTGCATATTATTATGCTTGTAGGTGTATACTGTATCCTTCTAGAGGCTGAGTATGTGTTCAGCGTGGGGAACCGTAACCCGAACTCCCGAAGCACGAAGTTCTAGCTCGCCAATGTTTTTTCTTCAGTCGTTTACATGTGAAAGGCGACATAGAAGGCGCCTGCGCACGGTGCAAAGAAGCGGCAAACGCAGGACAGTCTGACATGGCTTCGTGCCAAGGAAGCGCTGTCTTGGCACCCGACACCCCGGCACGCATCTGGTCGCGTCTTGAGAAGGTTTTAGCCGGTTTTCGTTAACCGCCGAGTAGAAGAGCAGCCGAACGAGTCGAGTGCATCACGAAAAGAGGACAGAGCGTAGCGGCTGCAACGAACCGAGGCCGCCGCACAGCGAGTGCGGCTCCTTAACGAGATGGCTTCCGGCGCGGATGCTCGCCGGTCGCGCCGGCGCAAATTCGGACGCCGGAAAAAGGTTCGGATCCAACGAGTTCGGGCACGCTTGTCGCGCGGTTTCGATCGGACGTTTGCGACGTTTTTGACGCAGGACGTCAGTGCTGACGAGAAGCAGAGAAAATTCGATGGCGAAGCGCTCTGCGTTTGGGCACATCTCCTTTTCCCGCCATGTGTCATTTTCGATCGCCTCTGAGTGTGTGCCGCATTTGAACCATCAACATGGCTTAGATTAAGAACAATTTATCGCGGCGCGTCCCCTTCGTTAAGGTAGTACTCCTTCCTGTTCCCCCTCACTATTGGTGTCACCCGCGTTCCCGTCATCCACGTTCATAAGCGCGTTGCTTTTGCGTTCATCTGCTGAAAATCGGTGTTTTCTCACCTCTCTTCTGGCACTAAACGAACAGTCAGCAGACCCAGGAGCTTGATAAAGTTATGTAATTTTCCATGCTAGCGCAGTGCCTCAGCAGCATAAAAGTGATTTGATGCACGATAAAACGAAATGCGTGCAAGAAAGTCGTGCATCGTCGCAGGTCTATTATCGGGCGTAGCATTCGGTTTCCTGGGCATCGTGTCATCGGCGCCAAATACGGGTATAAACTGCATGGAGCGTCACGCTGTATAAAGTTCCCGTATAGTTTGTGGCTCCGCCTGGTTTCCGAACGGTCTTGTCAGTAAGCCGTCACAGGGTGGGCGGAGATGACCGTGTAATGATTCCGGCGGAGGAGCCAAGTGGCGTCCTACGCCGCCAGGTAATGACGGCGCAGAAGCGTTCGGGCAAAGGAGGAGGGCTTGACGCGGCAGCGGTCATCAAACTGGGCCGGCCAAAATGACGCGCAGTTCAGGGACCGATGAGCCTGGGAGCCTGGTGCGATGGCTCTTCGAAACGGGCCGAGGGTGCGGAAGGCATCCGATAACGGCACCAGGAAGGAGCCGCGATTCGTGGGCACTCTGGAGCGCTGCTGAAGGCTGATCTCCGAGCTTGCGGTCAGCTCCGCTCGCAGGAAGCGTTTGTTGACGCTGCCGGTGCGCTCGCCACTTCCTTTTTTGTTTCATGTTTACTTTCATGCGTGCTTGGACACCCGTAGCACTTATTGGACCGCGGACGGATGAAATAGGAAGGGCGCGACTAAAGGGGACGCTGATGAAGGGGGAGCGGTGTGGGATTCACTCGCGGAACTTGCGCCGGAAGCGATCGAGGTGCGTGAGAGGGTTGAAATCTGCCGTTGGTGCTATCCCCCCTCCCCCCCCTCCCCCTTACGTCCGTACTAGGTTTCCATAGGTGCCTTCATGCGTTCTTTTTAACTTTTTTTCTTGCGCGCGTGGGCAGCCTATGGCCAGCATTTCCTCTCCACCACTTTGCCTAAACTTTTTTTTTTTATTATTCTTTTCCACATCGGCAGATGGTACCTAAGTTACTGAGGCGCCCTCCTTCGCTCGGGGCGCACCGTAATCGATTTGATTACGTAGTTTATGGAATGGGAGAAATAACGGCGTGATTTTGTGCTGTTCTCGCGTTACACTAAGTTATCCGCATAAAATTTTGCCAAGCGATCCCGTCTTGCGCATATTCTGCCCAGCGATTGATGTCCGTGTCTATACAAGTTTCATGCGAATACCACCAAGTTAGCGATACTCCGCTTTTTGCTTCATAGTCCGAAGTTACGGCGCTTCCTCTTTTGCGTATGATGTGTCCATATTGAGTAAATTCTGAGCACCGCATAGGTGCGGTGCTCTCGTATTCGCAATTAGGTGGCGGGCGTCCGACTTCGCTCTGCGATGGAGGAGGGTGTAAACACATGTCATTTGCAATCACGCGGCCTTGTACTTCTTATTCCGTGCTGAGCCGCGGGTGCAACCGTGACGCGACTCTTCCTCACGGGTTTGAGCATCAAGCGCACGGCACGAGGCAACCGCGTTTCGTTCGAGAGCGTTTTGAGGAACGTGATTTGGGCGTAATAGCCGTGCACCTCAGCGCGCGCCTGACTGGGGAAGAAGAAGTTATATTCCCTTCGCCCGCCTTTCCCTCTCTTTCTTCCTTCGTCCGTCTCGCGAAAAGCTAAGAAAATAATACGCGACCGCCCCCATGCACAGCGGGAGAGAAGGTTGAAGCACATAGCGGCAACAAACAAGGAAGCGGGCAGCGAAGGAGCAGGAGGGAACCAGAAACAAGCATTAGGATAATAAACAGTGCGGATTAAAAGCCGGGGTTGCGGCTGTATCATCATTTCTCGGCAGCCGGCCGGGCTAACGATGATTAGGAAGATGGGTCCCCTCTCGAGGTGGTCCGGGTTAATCTGCTGACAGCGGGAAAGTGCGGGCAGAGGTGGGGGGATGAGGCGGCGAGCAAGGCACCCATAATCGAGATCCCGGAATGCGCATCTGGCACTTTCATTCGCAGCCGGCCGCAAGGATGGGGTAGGGAAAGAGGGGTGAAGCCGGGCGAGGGCGAGAGCCTGAAGGGGGGGAGTCAACGCCAGCCACGAGGAGCAGCCCGGGCGCGCGAGCGCGTCCGTTCCCATGGCGACAAGGCGGCTGAGTGAAATGCGACGGCGGCCAAAAGAACATTTCACGCCGCCGCCAGGCCCCTCTTGGCGTCGCCTCTTTTAATACCAACCCCGTTAGGACATGCGTGGATTCGACCATGTTTGTTTCTCTCTCTGCCTTCTGCACCATCGCCGACCAGCGCTTCCTCGTCGCGCATTTCTGTTGCCTTGCTCCTGGAAATACGGCGCCGTGGTGAGGGAAAAACCGCGAGATCTTATATTTATGCTTCGTTTCCCCCCACCGCTGTCTAGGCGGCTCACAGACCAGCGGCGCTCCTTGATCGGTGGCTATTATTTATCAGGCTTAGGAAAGCGCTTTGCTGCCAGCGGTGCGTTTGCTCTTGAGGGCTGAGAGTTTCTCCTTCTTTCTTGAGGGTCGAGGTCTGTAAACTTATTGGCTACATTCCTGTTTCGCAATTAGTGACATCCCCCCCCCCCCTTCCTTCTCTTTCTTAACCTGCTATCTCGTTGTCGTAAATTTCGGAATCTGCTTCTACACGCTGGCAGCAGTGCGCTTCTACCCAGGATTTTCCTCCTTCAAGAGTAGCACTGGATAGCGTGTAAAGAAACTGCGAGCGTGTTTTAGTTTGGGTAGCTTTCTTTCTCTCCATTTTACCATTTGCTTGCTGATACGTGTTGCTCGCTGTTCGGACGGGGCTCCATGCTTGCTACTAGTGGCACCTTATTGGCTGTGCCAGGCTGAAATCTGAGGAACGAAGGAAAGGCGTGCTCGACCCTCTGCCAAGTTTTGAATTTCCTTCTAGTTTTACTGTCAAATTAGCTTCCAAAGTATTACGCTTAGCACGTGCGCTTTTTTTTTTTTACTTTAATATTGTTGCAAGTTTTTTTTTTTTTTTTTTTTTTTTTTTTTTTTTCATCTATAGTTCTACTCCTGGCTGTTAGCTCTCGCTAGTAATCATTTGCGACTTCGAGCTCGAGGGCATGCATGTTTGGTGGTCAGGTTAATTCGGTGAATACTACACAAAGCCTTTAAACAGTGTACAGCGCAGTGTGACCCCCAGCCTCGTGCGTTTTTATTATTTTTTTTTTTTTGTGCGTTAGGAGGGTTGCATCAGCTGGCAGGGGTAGCACAGTAACACCACCGAATTTATCCTTTCGACCAGACCTCGCCGTCCCGACAGAGTGCGGAAGCGTGTGGCCTCCGCAGCATCAGCAGAGGTGCACGGGCCATCACTTATTGAGAGGGGCTCGAGCTGGGGCTTCGAGAAGAGCGGGGGATGGTAGGAAGGCTCGCCAGCGCGTGTTGGGCGCGGACACAGTGAGGAGAACCCGGCAGCTAGGGCTGCTGCCCATAAGAGGAAGGAAACGCGCTTAGCCAGTCTGTGCCCGGATATCTCCAAGTGGCGGGGAATTACGGCGCTGGGGCTATCGAGAGGCTTTCGGGGATTCGGGCGTAATTATGCAGTTACGTTATAGTCGACGTGGAGTGGAAGGGAAAGAGCGGAGTGCACTCTTGCATCGAGGCGCCAAGCCGGAAGCCCCCATCGAGTCCTCCGGTTGGAAGGGGCTTCCCTGCGAATGGCCTCCCCTCCACCGTCGCTCGTGTTTGTGGTTGCCGGTGTGGGGGTACAGTCGACTGTCCGTCCCGAAGCGCCATTACTTGTTTGCCAAGTCGTCCAGGCAGCTAACTCCGAGGCTTTGGGAGAGAGCTAAGGGCCGCCTACAAATCCGCGTGGTCTGTCCTTGCCTGTCGTTAACCCGTGCGCCTTCGTAGAGTACTCGTCCACTATCATGGCGGTCGTAACAGTCGGAAAATGGGGCATCGGTCGCAGCTTGCTATCGACGGCTATGCGCTTCGATTCACCGCGTTCTTGCTGCCCGTGCGGAAAAGAGCCTTCACTCGTACCGTGTTCATATGCGTATCGCTAACATTCTAATCGCGCTGTTATCAGCTGGCTTTTCGAAACGTGCGTCAAGGGCAACTTCGGGGCATCCGCCGCGCCTGGGAAGTAGACGATGAAAGAGGGAATGGCATATCCGCATTTGAACAACCCTTTCTATTTTGTACACAGACCTGCGGAGGCCCCAGTGCAGCAGCCATCGGTATACTTGATGTTTTTGGACGACGATGTTATCGAACCTTTTATACTTTTTTTTTTTTTTTTATGGGGTTCTATTTTTGTATAGTTCTAATGTTAGGCAATGTCTTTTCCCGGTTTCTTCGTGGTCAATATCCGTTTCAAGCCAGGTTGCGTCATCCGAGGGAAGCACGTCTCATACCTGCCGCTTTCGTAGCAGTCATCCTTTTCTCGGCGAAAAAAGCTCCGCAGAAGTGTCGGCGGAAAAAGTGGCGCGGCTTTCGAGCCTTAACTCGCCAGTGCGAGCCTCCCTGGTGTACAATAGGGGTGACGGCCCCGTAAGCGTGATGGAACATCCCTTTGTCTTGCGTCGTCTCTCCGTCGTTCTCTCGTTTCAGCCGTGATAGAGCGGGGGGAACTCCTCGGGCAAAGCTAACGGCCTAAACGACAATGTTTTCTTTTTCTTCTCTCGTTAGGTCGGCCGACTCGACCGAGCGGGATTTCACACCGCCCGACAGAGGGTGCGACCAGAGGAGACAGCGCAACCATTGTTTGTCGCGGCGACTTTGAACTCTTCTGAGGGGCTGGTGTTTTTTTTTTTCTTCTTCTTTTTCTTTCTTTCTTTCTTTTTTTATTTCTCCGTTCTAGCTTCTGTCTCGCCGACCGGAGGCACATAGCGACAGTTGTTTACTTCATCTTCTCAGCTCTCGTGTGTGTAGGCGGCGGCGCCTCGACTTCTGCGAATTTGAGCCCCGCTCATCCGCGGTCTTCATGAGTTCTCATAACCCGCAAGTAATGCACGTTTTTCTGCCGCCTCTAAAAAAAAAAAAAGAGAGAAACGAAACAAGAAACAACGCGTGGGAGGATGCGGAAGAGAATAAAGCTGCCTTTGCTGTCTGCTTACTTAGCTGCGCAGACGTATACCGAATTCCCTGTCATGGCTGACTTTTTCTTTTCTGCATTTTCTTCCTTGGAGGGTGAAAAGTTTTTCGCAGTGCAAAAAAAAAAAAAAATGATACGTTCTCGCTTTCTTTTTTGTTCTTGCGGTAGCTATCCGTGGCGTCGAGCAATAACAGAGAGCGCGGGGTTATCCACCTCGTCGCTTAAATATAACTGTGTACGTCCCTTTTTCTTTTTTTTTTTTTTTTTTTTTTTCATTATTGCTCTCCCTGGCATGTGTGGCTTCGGTAGCATTCCAAGGAGAGCTTGCATTGTGTCTGCCTGTGTGTGCCTCGTTCTTCTTCGGATCTCTTTGCCGCTTTTCTTTTCCCGCGTATAAAACGCCACCAGCTGCAGTTGTTATAAAAGTGGCGTGATGCCGAGAAACGCTTGTTTCTCGAGGAATGGCCGTGAGAATAATAATAATAATAATAATAATAATAATAATAATAATAATAAAATAATAATGAGCAAATAAAAAAAAACGGGAATAAGGGAAAAGCGCTCCAAAGAAACATGGAGGGGGGAATGAAAAGAAGCGCGAGGTGATCTTTGCGCGAGGCACAATGGCCGCCCAGGAGCGAGATAGAAGAGTGCGCGGCAGAAAGGGAGCATTGATCACGGAGCTTTGCTCCCCCAACCTCCGCGCCAAGATGTGCTCTCCGGAGGGCCATTGTTACGTACGGGCGCTCCTCTCCAGTGCGCCGCGGCATGCTTTATGCTGCGCGCTCCGAATCAGTCTTGCGCGACGTGGCACGTGGAGGCGAGAGCTTCGGGCCCCTTCTTATGCCCGGCTTCCACGAGGCGAGGGGGCGGATGAAGAACGCCCGGAGGTCAGTCGCGTCCCGGAGGCGCGACACGCCGCTACAAGTGCGCCACTTTTGCTGGGTTACCTTTGCTCGCCGGCAGCCACGGACGGTGCAGAGGTCAAGAAGCGTGTACGATGAAAGCAAGCTTAACTTACTGCGGCAGCTCGAACTGAGCTCACGTGGATGCCTGCGGGTGAAGGGAGCTTCACGTTCAGCAGTAGAAAGTGTCAGAGGGGAAAAAAAAAAATGGTGATGCTACGGGAATACTACCATTAGTGACGAAGTTGCGTGCCGTGTTTGAATTATTTCACGGCGGCTCAGTGCCTGAGCGCACGTAAGATGGCAGTAACTGAAGGCAGCGACGTGGACTTGAGCCTCCTTTGTATTTTTCGTAGCTTCCTGTTTTTCGTTTTCTAGCCCACCCTGACGTATGTCTGCAGGCATAGGGGAGAAGGAGGGCGGCAGAATTGCAAAGAGGCCTGGTGCATAGTCTTGCCAACCAGTAGTAATTTTCTCCTTGTCGGGTGCTCATCGACTTAATGCTCCATTTTATCCATGGGTGCACGCGCGCGTTATCTATGGGCCGCGTCGCTCTAGTTTTGTAGGAAATTTCGCCCGCCGCTCGAAAGCAGCTTACAGTAGCAGAAAGCTTTGGGGGTACATACTTCCGCTCTGGCTTTTTTGCGAATCAAGTTTGTTTGTTTAGAGCAGTTCGAGCAAAACACCTGTAGACGCTCGCTTCGTCAGAGCCATGCATATGAGGGCATCAGGATAGTTCAGGGAAAGCTTGGTAAAGTAATAAGGAGAAAGAAAGGCTAACGTGGCTAGATTTTTTGTTAATGACCTAAAGGAGCTGGAGAAAGTCAATTCATGCAAGTCTCCGCATCGCAGAGTGTAGTTTGGCGCCTCTGCGCTGTGTCCCTTAGAAGCGCGATGCATTGTCAGCATTTTCATCAGTTCCTTTGTCGTATCTCACGCTGCTTAGTCTTAAAAACGGGTCACTAGCATATCTCTTGACCGAACGACGAGGCAGCAGTAGCAGAGCAGCACTGAAAACGCGCCGCTCTGTCGCCCAGTCCCGTCGCTTCGTGTGGTTGCACCAGCGGCAACGACAGGTGATGACATCGTCGTCGTGCGACGCATCGCCAAGGAATGTCATATCATGCGGTTACAGTTTAACGTTTAACATTGTATGAGAACAGAACTTGCTCTGATTTGAGATGTAATGGCCGCTGCCAAGTGTGTATAAGCTACCTCTAGGATGTGTAGCGCTTTTTTTTTTTTTTTTTTTTCACAAGCAACGGTAGTTTTAATAGCCCGGTGTCATGTGAACGAGCCATTTGCACGCAGTGGGTTAAGTGCACGTAGTCTCTGCCAGGGAACCGAGAAAGGCTTTGTCAGAGCAGGCTCAACGTGGCTGCAACATGCGCACCTGGGGGGGCACTGCTCTTTTTTGATCGCATTGCTTAACTGCATGGATTTGGAGCCATGCAGGTTTCCTCAATTTGATGCTCGCAATTTTTTGCTTTTCTGGGTGACCAAAAATAACATTTAGAGCCATGACCCAAAAATCATTACTGGCGTCGACCGCAGTCACTTCATCTGTGTCCTAATCCCTCCCGCTGTGTTTCTATCTTGCTCTTCGGCGTTACGAACAGATGGAAAAGATGAACCGCGATGTGGAAATCAAAAATAGAGAAGAACCGGGAGCAGAAAACAAGGCATATGTCATTGCTGATCGCTTGACAGGTTCACTCTTCAATTAACTCTCGCTGTGCTTCAACCAGTCGTTGCGTGACTAAAAAGAGAAGAGAGAGAGAAAGAGAAAAACAAAAAAATGAAAGGGCCGACGAACACGAGAGAAGGACCGAATGAGTTATGCCCTTCTTTTTAGCTTTTGTCTCGCTTAGTTCCTAGGGGAACCATTCGTGGAATGTGCGGCTTGCTGCGTCTGTGCGCAATTGAAATTGATACCAAAACAAGCCGTAAATTTCATCGCGTTCCTAGCATTTCATTTTTTTGTTCTTGTTTTTGTTTTTCTTTACCTTAGTCTTCGCCACTAGAAAATTACTTGTGGAATTCATTCGGAATCAAAGGGGAAGAAGAAAGCATAAAGAAGCTGACAGCAGCAGCGCTTGTTTTGGGATCGGCCGCCTCGGAACAGGCGCTAGATTAGAAGGCGCGTGGAATTTGTTTTGACCGCCCCCAATTAGTGTTTGGCCTGGTTATGCGCTTCACGTGATGCATGCTTAAGCGGCCGCTTGTGACTAGAGTAGCGTCTGCCTCCCCTGGGCCTCTCCAGCGGTCGCAGCACGCAAGAGATAAGCGCCCTACACAGCAATACACTTCTGCTGCTTCCAGCCCCCACCAAGCGATAAAGTGGCCGTCGTCCGCGCTGGCTCAGATATGCGGCCAGATGTGTGCCGTTCTTTTGGCTAGGAAGAGAAGAAAGAATGTGGAGAGGCAGAACAGCCACAACGCGCTTTTGCTTTGCAGAACCTATCTGCCGCCGCATGTTCTCCTTCCATGTTCGTCCCGCATACAGCGTCGTGGATCCCGAGCTGACGCATTGGCTAATATAGGACCCCAATCGACAAAGATGTTCGCTCACAGCGTTATCCGCTGTTGTCCAAAAGCTTGGCTTTTCATTATTATGTGTGGGTGGCAGTATTGCCCACTGAAGGCAGGTGTGCCAAAATCTGGCCCCCTGATATCGTTCAAGAGAACTCGGAAGCGTCTTTGACAATTTTGTTCAGAGACAGTATTCGTTTTGCCCAGATCGTTACACCTGGAAATAGTTAGTGCGACTGCCGCTCTCTAATGATCCCAGCGCGACAATCGCCTTTTGCACGCCACTTTGTCCTTCGGTGTGCATTATCAGTGCCGGTATTACGCTTTATAAAGCACTGCGCAAAATTATGATTTTGTAAATCATGAGTCAGAAGGCATTGAAACCGATTTAAGCAGTCCCTTGTGAGCGATTAGCCAGTACGCTAGGTATCATTAGCTGGGAGGTGATTATTGTCATTGTTACAAGCTCGAGTCGTGCAACAACAAAACTCCACACTAGGTCAGCTCACATCTCTTCTACTCGGATAAGATGGCAATGCGGACTCGTTAGTGATTCCTAGGGGAGAAAGAAAACAAAATCGATGAATACTACAGGAGAGAAACTATTAGAGCCATAGGGCTCCCAACCTCGAGGCGCGACAGCAGCGCCAGAGCGGTGCGAGCAGCGAAGTCGCGGAGTGTAGCAGGCGCGGCAACACGTTGTGTGGTGCCGTAACGTGCGTCGCTCGTAATATTATTCAACTGGTCGCAATGACACCTGTCTCCTCGTCTTCGCAAAAAGCAGGAAACCATTAAGTATTGTGCACTGTGACAGCAGTCAGCGCAACAAAAAGAACCGTGATCCGCCGGTGAGATTTTACCGCTTTCCCGGCAAGTGGTATGTGTAGCGGAGGCACTAAGCGTGGATAGCTGCGGTCCGCATAATCCAGTAAATGTCTGCCTTGCTGTACTGTCAGTTTAATTCGTATCGAGTAGCAATAATAGTAATCGCAGTCGTGCCTCAGACTCATTCGAAAGGTGGCTTTCTTAAGCGAAAGCTTGTTGCATGCCCTACCTAAAAACTGATTCGCTCGCTGCTTTTCACGCGTTAGAAGGCAGCGCAGTTTGCCGGCAGTGTTAAATAAATTTGACAGTGCCGCATGCAATTTGGCAGGATAGAATTTTAGCTAATTTGTTTTGAGCCGGTTCCGAAGTTAGCAGCAGAAAGACGCGAAACAGACTGACAAGCGGCAAAGTTCCGGCGCTTGTGTGCATCGCTTCTCCTGTTCTTCGCTGTGCTTTCCAGCTCACTAAGTTTGGCGACAGTTTTCTGCTGTAGTTAGAGGCGTAACATCAATGGATTGGCTTTGTCTGGTAAGTTCACATGCAAAACGACCGTTCTTATGCAAACTATTGCAACGTTTTCAGCTGCGAGGATTCGGAAATTTACAATTTACTATTAAGTGCAGTTAATCTATATTTCACAGATCAAAACAATATATTGCACTTAACATAACATCTTGACAAGCGCGCGAGCGTACTCGTGCGCACAAAAATAGATCCCAGCCTTTACAACTGCGCGGCGTGTACGTTCGTGCGTAATCTTTATTAGAAATTATTAGGAAGGGGATTAATCCCCTTCGGGAACGATATCGGCGATGTTGCAGCGCGTGCACATATGAACGCGCGAGCAGAACCGCGCTTATATATTCACGAGAGAAATGTAAATGAAACCACATCCGCGAGAAATGGGCTTTCACCTGTGGCGCACACTTCGCTTTCATGGAAATATAGTTGTCTTGTATAGCTTGTTCCACACTGTCGTAGATGTGGGATGGTCACAGAAGAAAACTCCGGTTAACTTAACAACTGATTTACTTGGCTACTCGAATGAAGAAAAATGTACACAAATTCACACCGACGACCGTTTCGTTCGACGAGCTAATGTCTGCGCCGAGCCGACGTTTGGCCGTGTTCCACTTTCAAGGCCTTCATTTGTTTCCTTTTTTTTTTCTCTCTCTCTCTTTTTTTGCCTCCTTGGTACTAATGAGACCCCCAGCTTGCGTGGACTCTTGGAACCTGGCAGTCGCTGCGCCAATCTGGTTCGGCGGTGGCGGTAACAGGAATCCTCGTCGCCTCATCGGCGCCCGCTCACGGACCCTTGTCGGTTCGGATGTCTGGGTGGTCTGGCGTCCGCATCTGGTTGGGCCTCCAGCGCGTGCGCACCCATACGCACGCAAACACACACACGCATGCCAGCGGCCCCTCGGCTGGCGTTCAGGGCGATGAAACCGCTGTCTCCTGACACAACTTTTAATTCTGATGTTTTTTTTTCCTTGTCCCCGACACACACTGTACACGTTAGAAAGCAGCCTTTCCTATTTTCTAAGATTTCCACACCTAAAATGTCCTTCAAGGCTGAGTATTTTTTAAAAGCCGCACTTCGCAGGTGTATGCAAAATGAAGCGCCTCAGCCACCCGCCTCCCGCGTTATAAAGTTCCCGCCGAAGAGGGCGTTGATCGCTTGCTCTTGGAGCGCCGCCTGGCCCAGGTTGGGATTCTTACACCTTCTAGGAACTGCTGCATAGGGAAACTCGGTATTGGCAGGCGCACCGTCAGATGATCAGCCGACAGTGTTATTATTACACGTGAACACTACAGCCCCTAAAGCGTGACTCATCTTACCTCGTGCGTGAGGTCTGTTAATGATCAGTCTCACCTCGTGGTCTTTTGAAGAAATTAATTGCATCGCTGCTTTTGATGGCGATCGCCTCGTTGACCACCGGGTACGGCTCAGGGCGCCTTTGACGAATTCATCTCACTTCTGCCCTAGTCTCGCTCTTGGCGTCGCATTTGCCTCTGGTTTCAGCAGAGCGCCAAGAGAGACGCTCTCGCTTATGCAGGCATCGATCGCTCTAGTTTTCGCAAACTTCGTGGTGTCCGCTCGCTGTAGGCAGTTTGGGGATTGGATCTCCCCGCTTTCGCCTTTAAAGTCTGTCCTTTCAGAGTGGTAGGGAGAGAAAACGACGCTCGGAATTGTTGGGTAGCGACTCCTCGGCGTCAAAGCATTTCGCGCACGGAGCGAAGCTGTTTAATGAATGCAGGACCGGAGGCTGTTTCAGTGGCCAGAAGCCTCGTGCTTGCACAGCTGTGGGTGAGCGTGAAAGAGAACTTGGAACCGGAGTTGCGCTCTGGCAGATGGAGCTGTGCTAGGGCCGCTTCCGGCGTTTTAGCCCGCAGCGAGTCTCTGCACGAAGAGACGGGCCTAACCTTGCATTAGAATTAGGAAGTGGCGGAAAAAAGAAGAAGGAAAAGCGCGCCACAGTATGCAAAGCGCCTCCGAGAGGAGCGATCGGTGTCAGACTCCGGGGCCAGTTTCGGGGTCCCTCATTAGCCGCAGGTGGCTCGCGAGCGTGCGCCCGTGGCGAGTTCATCGGCGGCCGGGGCGCTACAGGGCGGCCCGCGCTGCTGTTGCTGCTGCGCGCCGAAAGCGCCGGCATACTTAATTGAGCCAGCGGATATTCTCGCGAGGTGTGGGATCACTTGGAGGTAGCGCGCCGAAAGAAGTGCCTTCTGAGGTCTCCTCGAAGCCGCGTAAGCGGATTTGGAAGCACCCTGCTTTTGAGGCCAGAAGAAGCGGCTAACGAGGGACACGCGCGGCGCGGTACGGCTGCCGAGTAAACTGATGCGAACGCCGAACGGCACCTCCACATATAGGACGCTAACCTCCGCTCTACACCGATTTGTTTACTGGTTGCGCTGTAAAGGTGTCGCAAGCTTTCGGCGCGATCGCAGGCAGCCGAACCAAGGGACGCGATTCGGAAGGCGCGTAGCCAAGTTTTTCAGGCGGCCCTGTCGCGGTGGCGGGAAAACGCAGTAACGGGTTCAAGTTTGAGCCCGAGCACATCCGGTCGTTCTCGTTTCGCGGAAACTCGGCGTGAGCAAGTGCGCGTGATCCATTAAACGTTCGAAGAGTATGTTCCGCGAAGGTGACAGCGCACGCGCCGTGAACGGTTTGTGTTGCACTAGTAGAGGAAAAAATAGCAGCGAGTCTTCGTAGTCTAAACGAGTTCGTTACGTCCCTTCATGCCTGTCCTAATTCTGCGCGGGGCCAGTGAAAGGTGCTTCGTGTTTTTCGAAGGAAGATAAAGAAACAGACAGGGAGATGAGGGTGGGCTGCCATGATGCCTTCGTGGCATGCGACCACATGACTACATATATAAGTACGGCTACATGAACTCGACGGAAGTCGTGTGGGCCCCGCTTCCATATTGAAAAATGTGGTAATGTAGAGGAAGATATGAAAAGACTATAGTCTTCTCATATCGCGTGAATATAGTCACGCGTTCTCTTCTCAAATCTCTCTCCTAGTCTAGTGGTCCCGCATGCTGTCCAACTCATATATGTATACAGAGTGTATGTCGAGCATGGAGGAACGCAAAACTAGGAGGGAGCGTGACGTCACGCGTTCAGCCTTCGAAGCCGTTCTCTCCCCTGTTCTTTCGCTCTCCGAGTCTGTCTCAATGTTTTGATGTCGGTATGTTTTAATGTGCGCGTCTGCCTTGGCGCGGGCGCGCAGCCGTCTGCTGTGGCGAGCAACCATGCGAGCATGGGTTATCGCGCCGATCCCCTGGTGCTGCGCGTGCGACAAACGCCGTGCGGCGCCGATTCGCGCATGCGCGATGCGCAGCGGTAGTAGTAGATGTCACCGCACGCTATCATGTGGTCTAATCACGTGGAGACCGACTTGCTCCCTTTTATTTTTTATGACTAGGCTTCAAGAGTATTGCCGCGCGCTCCCTTCTAGTTTTTCCTTCCTCCATGATGTCGAGTGATAATATTTCTGAAACCGCAGGCAGGCTTCCGGCGTTGCTGGAATGACTCTGCGCCGTGCTTTTGTGACGCAGTAGTTAGGCTCTAGTAACGCTGCCAGCGCACGCAGAGCAACCGTTGCGCGCCTCGCGGAAACACCTTGCGCTGGCGGCGTCGCATGACAGCTAGTGGCCGAGTCCTGCCACTCGAGCTGTTTTCCGTTTGACGAGCCGCAGCGCCGGCGTCCGCTTTGTCCGTTGACTCACCGGCGCCATTACCCGACTGCACGAGTTTCGAGTTGCTCACCAGATCCTGCCGGACGTGCGTCCGAACGTTCTGGTCACGCGATGCTACCGGCGCCGCGTCATATGCGCACGCTCATCCTACGACTACTCGGCCCGTGCGGCGCATGAACCTTAGGTATACCCGATCGAACGCAGTCTCAAGTGCAGACATGTCGTAAACATCGCTGCCGGCAAGGGGGGCTATCTGTTTCTGAGCCCCCAAGGTTGGTCACGCGGCCAGTTCTTTTGTACCATGGTGGGGTGACAGCTCACGCACTGTGTAACGTTCTTGCGCTGAGTTTGGCTATTGTCTTGTAGTCTGTATACCTGGTACCGTTGGTGCGCCGCCTAGCCAAAATTGATGCTGAGTTCCCGAAACGGATAGTCACTGAAGTTATAACAGCTGGTTCACAGGAAAAGAAAGGCGCAGTATCTGTCACACCTGCTCTGCAGACACCTGTACCGCGCGCCGTAAGGAACTTAGAGGAAGGTGCGAGTGAAAGCGGGAAGAGCGAAAGGGTATTGGAGGCCTCCGGAGTAATACCCCTGCCACACGGCAAATTTAATGTCATTTCCATCGAATGACATTTGTTCAAAATGACATTTGTTTGCTGCCACACAGGCAAATGTAATGACATTCGATGAAAACGACATTCGGCACCGAATGAGTTTGAGGAACTCATTCGAATGCAACTAACGAGGGCATGTGTTATCTCAACACCAGAGACTCAGCGAGAATATATAGCCAAAATAAACTGCAAAAGTGCCGCAGGCATTATAGTACTACTGTGCATCTACAATTTTGTAGCTATTCAATAAATTATGTGAAACATGCCAAATAGCATCGCGAAAAAAAAATTCAACCCTCGCTGCCAACCAGCCACTGTACTCAGCGCGAGCGGCAATGACCGCGGCTGCCGCAGTCCATGGGCGCAGGCTCAGCTGTTTTCTTTCGCCACCGTCAGAAAACATGTCAAAATCTGCTGACCTTAAATAATACGCGGTTGGATAAAGGAACCTCAAAAATAACCTTTACCGAGGATCGGTGATAAGTAACCAGAGCGATTTTCTACTCGCAGCCCCGTAGCAGCCGCAGCGCCGGTGTGAGGCAGCTCATCCGATCTCGTGCTGTGAATGCGTCGCCGAAATTACACCTTCCGTTTACCGTCAGAAAATTTATGACACCGTTGAAATTACAGTAAGCAGCTCCACGAATAGGCAACTGTATTCCCAACGCGCCGTCCGCTGTGGCTTCGATGCGAAACCGTTTAGGCCTAGCGACGACCAGGGCGTAACGCACGGCCAGAGCGCCGTCGTCCACCGCTCTGGCGGGCAGCACCGTTTCTGTAAGCGCAGCAAGTGATGCTATTTTGTTGTCTGCTTTCTTGATGAGGCTGGGGTCCGGCATTTTTCTACGGGCATTTATGCCCAGCAAACGATCTTGCGATGACGAGACTCGACGGGGCTGTGGTGGACTACGCCGTCGGCCGATACTCGAATATTCAATAAAAGCGTCGTCGGTCAATACACTAGCCACTGCCTATTTTACGTGTTGCACTTGGAGTGTGCAAAATGTACGTTGTTGAAACAATTCGACCGCTTTCCACACCCAGGCACCGACGCGCGCATACCCTTTCGTAAACAAACACAACCGGCGCAGTCGCTAACTTCGTAATGGGTAGTCGTAATCAACAGGTTGGTTACGAATCATGCAAGATATAAATATGATTTTAAAGGCTGCTTTCGTTCACAGGACTCATCATTCTCTCAAAGGCGCACCAACATTTGTGTATCTATCGCAACTGTCATCATTTGCAAATGACATTAGCTTTGGTCGTGTAGCAGCGCGTCGAAAAAATGACATTAAACTGAACGAATGTCATTCGGTGGAAATGACATTAATTTTCCCGTGTGGCATGGGTATAATTGAGACCACCTGGAGATCTTTAAAGTGCACTGACATTGCACAAAACGCGGACGCCTCTTCGTGCGGGCAATTAAGAAAAAAAAAAAATAACGTTGCCCAGCCCGCAGCGTCAAACGCACAAAGGGCTTAAGCCAGAATAAAATGAAAAATGTGCAAAACGGAAATTTTGCATTGCAGGAAAGAAAGAAAATAAAAAAAGGGTGGGGGGGGGGGGGGGGGGGGGAGGAGTGTACATCAGAGCTATGGAGGTGTTTAAAAAAACGATATAATTTCTCTTGAATTTGCTTGTACCCCATCTTTATCCGCTCTCTTTTTTCCATATATAGGTTGCCTTTCCATTTGGTTATTTTACTATGGCATCATAATTTTCCTTTTGTATGTTATGGAAAGATGGACTGCGATAGATTAATAATATCAATGTAGAACTACTATATTTGTATACAAATTGACTATTACTGAATGGAAGGAGATGCGATGGTTCGGTTATACAGTCGGCATTTAATTATTCCCCTATGGTGTCTTGTTGCTTCCTTTTAATTGCATTACAAGGGGTTCAGAATCATTAGTTATTACTCAATATTATTTTGGGCATTATAATCACATTTGCACAAAAATGATGAGACAAGATTTTTTTTCTTTTTTTTTTTTTTTTTCAAGTTTTGTGGCTCTCATATTGCTACCTTACTGACCAAGAAACAGACCTGCCTCGGGGGTGCGACGCATTTTATCCACTTCGTTCGCTAATCCACTCTTATATGCTACACTGCTAAAGGGTGCGCGCGCCTCTTGGAATGAAAGTAGCGGGAACGTATTGAGATCCCATTTATAACGGTATTATAATACAGTGCGTCGTGAACAGGCTCTGAGGGCAGCCATGTAGCATATACTTTATAACAGAAAGGATTTCAGAGAAGTTGTCACCACGAGGCTTTTGAAAGCTCTAGGTGAACTTTCTGCCAAGTGCATCATCCGATGTATTTCTACTATATATACCGGAGCCAGCCGCCAATCTTCGAGCCACGCCTAATGAGCGTAGTTTTCCGCGCGTGTAGTTAAGAAAAAAAAGAAAAAGAAAAACATTATAGCTTCTACGAGGAGAACAGCCGCAAAAAAAAAAAAAATAACACTGGCAGATGATTATTGCGCTTCTGCCTCTGTCCGGCTGCTGCTGAAAAGAGGATTAGAAAATGACGGGGTGCCACTGAAAGCGGACTCATGTGGAAGATCAAGGCTTTAGACGGCGACGACTCTGGTGGAGGGCTAATTAACTCGTTCACTGTCGTCACGTGCTCGCCCCCCATGAAGCGGGGTCCGATGCAGCGCATAAACCGCACCGCTGAAGTCCGCCCACGGTTCTTCAGAACTTGAGCCGTTTAAACGCATAATTGCACTTTTTGCGTGTTGCGGGCATTAGAGAGAAATCAGTCTGCAGCGATGGTGTGTCGGGAGGGGCTTTATTTTTAGTAGGCTGCTCTTCCCGTCTCTTCTTTATCCGTTTTTGCTTGCGCCGGAGTCAAAGTCACTTCGGTGAATGGCTATTGCTTCACCCCGGCGCTTTATTCCGCAAACGATGGCAGCATGCAGGGTGGGACAAGAGCGATGTTTTGTTGGGTGGGACAAGTACGAGCGATGTTTTTCGCCGGGCGGGGCTGCCACGAGCAACTCAGTCATGCGAGCTTGCCATCCTCGCTGGGCGTAGGCTACGCGCGGGAAACAGCGGCGGGGGTGCATTCCCTCGGGCTTCATTTCGGCCGATTCGCGCGGATGAGCCGGGCGACGCTGTTACTGGCCACGAGGAGAGAATCGCGCCCGCGCAGCGTCAGGTCCTGCTCTGGAAACCTGAGAGCCTGCTAATGTAATCTGCCCGCGCACCGGGGAACAAGGCGGCAGCCGCCGCCCCCGCACTGCCTGCTCGCTGGCCAGTCTGGGCCGGCCTCGCGACCGCCGTGTCACGGAGCCGCCTACAAATGTGTCAAAAAACTTTGCGTGCAACTCAGTCGCTCAACAGCGATTCGCCGCGAGATCAACCAAGAGGTGGCACCACCGTCGCTCCGATAGTGAGGATCTGCAGCCGGCGGCGCTCGCTGAAACGCACGCGGCTTAGTCTGCTTCTGAGTTTACGGCGGGTTTGCTGGCCAGGAAGACGTGCCGTATGCAATGTATTAGCGGTTTACTGTTTAGAGTGTTCCAATATTGCAGAATATAAAAGCCCCAAATGCCCCATTTATGTAAGGTTCCCGGTCATCCCGACATTTATCCGCGCTTCGCTGTAACCGATAAAGGGCAGAGAGATTCGGTGTCATGGCCAACAGATGTGCAGTCGGAGCGCTGATGAGTGCGCTACCTCCGAACGTTGTTTATCACCGGAAGGTCTATTACGAGGGCCGCATTTTTAACGTTGGTTACGTAATAATGCGTTGTTCATGTTTCCAATTCACTGGCAGCGAAGTTGTGCGAGTTCTGTGAACCGTCATGCATACATGCACAGTTCGCAGAACTGTGCCGAGAGGCTTCTTGCATGTTACCTACACGCAATTCCCTTTTGCGTTTGTTCTTGAAGGAGATAACCGGCCTGTCTTGTGGATCTGGGTATGTGAAAATAGGGAGCACTTGAAAACAAAAGCAGTGAATAGTCTCTGTTCGACGCATTAACAGCGACAAGCAAACTGTTTTCACAGACGCGGCTTCGCATTGAGCTACGAAAGTGTACATAATACTGGAAGGATTTCTTCGGCTCGCAACGTTAGCTGAGCTTTAGGGCGAAAGTGCTATAGAGCAGCAGCAGCTGTAGATAGCTATAGCAGGACGGATATAGCCGTCGTCTTAATGAAGCGTGCATGTGGCCGCACTCTTGGCAGGCGCTGCGAACTGGGGCTTCTCCATTGAGATGGAATGGTGTCATTGGAATGCATCATTCGGCCCTTGGATCCCTGGTTAGACACGATGTACAGCATTTTAGACAGGTTAGGTTCGCAGAGCTTGGTTGAAGTGTAACGTTGTAGATTACAGTATAGTAAAGTATACCACAGCAAAGTCAAGGGTGGACGTGCAGTCAGTTAACCCTTGTCCTCCCTTAACTACTTTGACCCTGACCTTCAACCTTTGAACTTCATAACTTCGAAACCGAACTTTGAAACTATCGGTCATAAGCGTTTTAGCAAGAGATTCTGTGATTAGTCGAGCTAAAGCGTGTCATTTTTTCATGGTTTCAGCTGTGTATATAATTTTAATTTGGTAGCTATAAAACAAAATGCTGTTTCAACCAGGAGATTGATGATTTAACAGACAGCAATAAATAAATTAATTAATAATTAATTACACACTCGAAACGCTGGTGCAACTGATGCAGAAATGCATTGCTGCCCATTGTCCATCGAAGCTCTCTAACGGAGGCTCTCTACGTCTACGATATCTCTTGCTCTTCTTCGAAGCTCCGCCACGGTGACTCAGTGATGACGGTGCTCGACTGCTCAACCCGAGGACACGAGATAAAATCTCCGCTTCGGCGCGGCCTGTTTTCGATGGAAGCGAAAAGCAAGACGCCCGTGTGCTGTGCGATGTCAGTGCACGTTAAAGAACCGCAGGTCGAAATTTCCGGAGCCCACCACTACGACATCTATCATAGCCCGAGTAGCTTAGGGATGCTAAACCCTACAAAACCCTGATAGCGTAAATAGCGTATCCTCCTGCCTCGCCACCATATACAGTGTACGTTACATGTGGATGTATAAACAATGTACTTGAACCTGTAGCCAGCTTTGTAGTGCGGTAAGAAAGTGTTGGCGCGAATAGCGGACGTAAAAGTTAACATGTGAAGCGTAAGAATTCGTGTCTCGCACGTTGGCAGACTTCTCTGCGTTAAAAGCCTAGGAGCACGATCAGCCCCGACTTTCTAATGTAGAGCAAACACGCAGAGCTGTAGAAAGTTTCACTTGCGTGTGGCAATGCGACGCTCTTGCGCACTGCCCCTATCGGCGTGTGTTTCTTGTTCTCCCATCCCGAAGGCTCCGCGTAGCTGTCATCGCGGCGTGATCAGCGCGGCCAGAGCCGCTGCACCGTCTCGTGCATGCAGATTCAGGACGGAAGCGGAAGCCTGGCCCGCAAGACAAATCTAGGTCCGCGGAGTTTTCGGGCAGCGCCCAGCGTCACGCCATGCCCCATCCCTCACTTGCCGAACACGCGGCGTTCGTCACTGCAGGTTACACCTGCGTGACTCAATGCAGCACAGTGCAGCTCCGCGTGAGCGGATGACGTTGGCCCAGTTCTGTCTTGGCGGAGGCGCGATAAGGAAGCAGCACGGTTTGCCCACTGCGGGGCAAAGAAGGCGCGGCTGGGTGTCAGCGGGGGACCCTCGTATCCGTCTCGGCTAAAAGGAGGAGGTCAGTGAATCTCGTCGATCGTCTGGCGCGGTCGCCGGCCGACCTTTATCGTTTCAGTAGTGCCTTCTTTTTCTATTTTTCTCCGCGGACACACTTTGTTTCCCTGATATGCGTATCTTGGCCCAGATGCATACGTCGAGGGCGTTCGTTCTTTTTTTTTTTTTTTTTTTTTATTCGGCCTGCCTTTAATGCGTAGGAGGGAGGATATATGGCTATGACCGATAAGCACTGCATGCACAGCTGTGTCTCTGCTTGAGTGTGTGGGCAATGGGCGTCTAATGGTAGCTGCGTTGCTCATGGAGTGCTTTCGATAGCACCACCGAAGCGGGCAGGAAGGTGGCTTAAAACACGTTTTCTGTGGTCTTCGAAAGAACCATGAAGAATAAGTGAAAACGTCAGGTATACACTGCTTTCGAAGGATGGACTTTAGGTGTGGTGTTAATTTAGACTGATTTAGACTGCGTGCATGTGCATGCTTTTCATCCGCGGTTTTCTTAGTCTCTCTTCCGCTTTCTTTTTTATCTGCCTTACCCCAGAGCACAATGGCCAACTGGGCGTTATTCATGTCAACCTCCTTGCCTCTCTCTCTTTCTCTCTCTTTTTAATGCATGTAGACCACGGTGTAAATGTAGACATAGGGAGAATGACAGCGCACCGAACATCGCGCAAGATGAGAGCGCAGCTTATCATTTCAGCAGCATAATGTCAGATAAGCTTAGGCAGTTATACTTTAGTGCCTCGATTTTCAGGAGTTTTGGGTCCAAATACCTGTCAAGTCCTCAAGACCTGTAAGTTTACCTGGAATTACTGAAAAATATTAAGCGGAAATTTCGACTTTGGTATAGTTATAGAGCACGCTGGCGCGCGATAGCCCCCAAGGTTCAACACCAATAGCCAGATTGCGAAGTAAAACGTTTAAACCAAGCAGAGTCGCGCTTAGCTTAATATTAATAATAATAATAATTTTTATTGAACACCCAGAAATCAGCACATCAATTATTATTATTATTATTATTATTATTATTATTATTATTATTATTATATTATTATTATTATTATTATTATTATTATTATTATTATTATTATTATTATTATTATTATTATTATTATTATTATTATTATTATTATTATTATTATTATTATTATTATTATTATTATTATTATTATTATTATTATTATTATTATTGTTTGCATCAAGTACAACACACAGGATGCAGGAGGCCTGCAGAAAAAGCTGTCATATAGACAGATTGACGAGGCCGCAGGCCCCCTTATAGACTGATGATTTCACAGCGTCGTCAAAACAGAAGGCCACAAAAGAATCTAAAGCTATATTAATAAACACTGAAGCATACAAAGAAAACTCATCAAAAAAGTGGTAAACTGCATAGCACGTCAATCAATAATATACAAAATCAAAGCCAAGCAACAACGACAACGACAAAAAAAAAGAAAAAAACACTATGCAAGGATGAAAGCCACACAAAATGAAATCGGCAAGTAAGAAGGAAAACATTATGCACTGTCGTCATTTGGGCACGAGGCCAGTGAACAAACAGAAAACACTAAGAAAATAAGCGTCAGATCATAAAATGTGCTTTTAAGTCTTTGAAAGAGATTTTTTGGAGGGAGATTTGGTCATCCTGTAATTAGATCAGTATCCTGGGTGGTTAGTTTGGGAGTGTCTGCATTCGGTACATTGATCTGTATGTATTTACTTTCTATGACGCAGGTTATGTGCTTTAACATTTTTTTTTTTTTTCAGGTTTGATAGTGATCGCATAAAAGAAGATTCCCTTTTTAATTTTTGTTTAAAGGTTCTACACAACCTGTAGTCATACATCCTTCATATTGGCATTACTTTGTATTTGTTAAATAGCTCGTGTGTGTGGTAGCGAGTGTGCAGATTTTCCACAGCTCGGAGGGACTTTTTCTCTAGTACATGCAGCTTTTGTACATTTTATTCTGTCGTAGATCCCCGTACCAAATGACAATAGTCATGTCGGGAGAGGAAAAGCGCGTTGTTAATTAGCATCATTACTTTGCGAGGTAGCACGTTGCGATGCCGGTATATTAAACCTACAACAGAGGACAGTATTGCATTATACTGGCACATGCGAATATTTGGTCTGACCATGGACTTCTCCGATTACCTAACCAGTCCGGTATCCACTACGTTCGAAGTCAAGTTGTCTATATCGGACCAACGCAAGTGGTACATTCATTGTACAGACACCGCCGTGGTGGTGCAGTGGTTAGGGCTCCCGACTGTGTCCAAGGATGTGGTATCGAATCCCTGCTGCGGCGGCAGTGGGACGTTATCAGCCAAACCAAACACATTCATTGTATAGTGAAAAAGTGAGACGGTGTGGGCAAAAAGCTTATTTCTTCCAAGTATGTGTCACTTGTATACGGGTTTAGAGGAAGCGCGAAGAGCCATGCTCGTCAACCGTCTGCTTTACTTTGAGGTACTTGACTCGTAAGATCAGATATCACAGAGCCTTCGCCTTCAGGTACTGCATCAATCGTCAATATGTCATCCATAAGCGCAAATGGCTGGCGCAATCAGGTTTACTGCGTCCCTTTTCTTTGTTTTCTTTTTGTGCGTCGTGCACCCGTAAGGAGGAGCTTACGCGTGCAGTCAGTACGGTTGGTCTCCCTTTGTAGGCGAAACCTCTCTTCGCAGGGCCCCCCTTATTCTATCCTGTTTCGTTTCGCACTTCGTTAATCCGCCAGGGTCTTCTATTTAAATCTGGTTCTATTCACTTTGTCGCGCGCATTTTGCTGAAGGAAATCTTGTTCGCCTATCGCGTTACTAATCCCGTAAGGTGAGCGCGCGCCTATAAAACTTCGCCGCCGTTGCTCCCTTTAGTTTTGTATTCGTTAATCTTTTCTGGTTCGTTTCGTGCGCAGAAGATTTTACTGCTCCGCGCGGCAGGCGCTGAGCTTCAATTGCATCCCCCCTCCTCTCCGCCGCTTTTTCAGGCGAATGAATTCGGTTCTTTTTCTCTCCTCCTTCGTTTCATTGCAGCATGGGAGCCGGCCTGGGCGATTATTCTTAATTGCGTGAGAGGTGCTGATTTATCGGCTGATTAGAGAAGCCGTTTGACCGCCGCAATTACGGTGGCACGTCTCCATGTCGAGCCAGCTGAGCGCGGCCAAACGTTTCCAGGGGGCTGCCTCAGTCGAGATGCCTCGGCGGGTGCTGGGAGGAGGGAGCAACCGAGATGCAAAGCGGCCAGTGATGGAGGCGAGGGCAAACATGCTGCCGTCAAAGTCAGCGGAAAGAACGAAGGAAGTGGAACTCTGTCGTCGGTCTGTGCATTGTTTGCGCTCTAGACCGCTTGCCTTCTATCTTGGGTTTCCTTCTCTCTTCCCCCTCCCCCCCCCCCTTTCTCTCTCTCGCTCTCTCGATTTCATTGCATCCTCTTGAGACGAGCACAGGTCTTGCTACCTTACCGTTCAGAAGAGCGAAAGATAACGGGTGTCTCGGGTCTGCATTCCGAAACTTCGGATAAGAGCCAACGAGCGCTTCAGGCATTCAGGCAGAGAGCGAAGGTGCTTGTTTCTGCGGAGTCGCGCGTATATTTGGAAGTTCTCGAGATGATCGACGGCCCGGGATAAACCTTTGCGCTTGACAGGGGCTTGATAATCGAGTTATTGCTCGTTGCGATGCGGCAGTTAGTTGACCGTTCCACTCTATACCTTGTGAACACGCTGGATCAGAAGCCATATGCGGCATTGCTTTTGTGCGTTTCGCGTTTTATGCTAGTCATGTCGCACATACGTTCTTAGAGTATTTCGGACCCACCATGTCTTGTTGCTGAGGTGTAGAATACTCTGCAATTTCCATTTGGCGGAACGTCTTCGAGCGGCGTTGCTTTTGGCCTGCGTGCGGTTTCTGGACGTTACTAACACAACGTGCCTACACTGTATACCCTCGAAACATGAAAAAGGGGCGCATCGGCGGCTGCAGTGCGTAAAACGCGGTGAAAAATTCGGGCAAAAGTATTTCGAAAACTTTCTGCTACGGTTTGGTGAAGGATAAACGGGATATTGAATCTATAATAAGCGCGCGCGCCTCGTTATCGCACGCACGCTGTTTTTTTTTTTCTTTTTTGGTTTTGTTCGTTAATTAAATAATGTTCTTGTTAATATTCCGTTTCAATTTTTCGCTTGGTTGTGAGGCTTTTATGTAGCTAGCGGTGGCTTCTATATATACAGAACGTTGTGACAAAAAAAAAAAAACTTTCTACAGTACTTCATTCCACGTGCAGCGTCCACATAGGCAATCATGCCCCTTTGCCGCGCATTTTATGCTGATAGCAGCAGATATTAATATATTCTTATTTGTCTTTTTCTTTTATTAACTGAAGCTCAGGTGAAGAGGAGGGGAGGGGGGGGGGGGGGGCTTAGTTTTAAAGAGCGAGCGCAGGTCAACTTACACAGTGCTCGCGCTCGTTCCGTGATTCGATAGAAATCATTATGAGCAATCTAAATCTAAACCGAGAATGCAGGCGTGGAAATAAAATTCGAGATATTCGCAAATGAGGCATTGTCGCACTTAAGCTGCAAGGCGCAGGCTAAACATCGGGGTCGTCAATGCTCTTACATGTTGCCATTGCATCGGGTGCGCCTTCGGTGAGTCGCGTTTCTACAGACTGTTGAGCGTGCTCCGTCGTGCGGTCTCCCTAATGCTCACTCATCCTCTTTTGCTCACTCTGTGTTTTTGAGTGTTTTTGGGCGGTCATGTTAAAGCACCGGCAGCAAGAAACGTCATGTATAGGAACTTCGTACCTTTAGTTTTATCGTTAGATAAGATTAAAAGAAAAAGAGAGAGAGAGAGAGAGAGAAAGAAAGGCGGCGCTTTTAAATATGTGGTTCACAGGACCTTTCACACGCGGAGGGAGGCTCTCTGAAATTTGCATCCTATTGGAATTCAGCGCGTCGTTGACGTCGAGTATAGGGAAAGTGTGAGAGTGGTATTACTCGGTCAGGAAGAGGGTGCCCGATGAAGTGTCATTAATACATCGCCCGATCATCCGGTCGATTAAGCGGCTTTCGCCATTCTGATTTATTTCTTGGCGTGCCACAGGTGATGCACACTTCCGCCCTTCCTCCGCGCAGTCTCCTCGGCCGTTGGGCGGGCGGTGCCTATGCAAAAACCGCTCATTGATTTCCAGCGAGCCGGGCAAGGTGCGGAGTGAGCGATATTGCCAGCACCCCGGCCGCGTTTATATACTTTGCACTCTTCTCTCAGGCGCTCTATTCCGCTCACAAATCATTAAGCGAAGACGGCCAACTGATGGATTATGCGTGCTTTGGCTAATATAGAAACGCGTCTGCGCGGTGAACCCGTCGGGCTTTGATGGGCGAGCGAGGCGGCACAAAAAAAAAGTGGGCCCCTCCCGACTTGTGCTGCACAGCGTGCGGGCAGAGGAGAGCATACATCGGCCCAGAGGGGGTGTGATGCGCTCTCGCTGAGGCACGCCCTGACCGCCGTCGGCGCGTCTGCTGCTTGCTTGCTTGCCTGACTGTACTGGCGCCGCTTGCCCAAACCGCGGGACTAGCGCTCTAGTTCTTGCTTCGCGGTTGCTGGCTGCCAAGCTGTCCTTTCTTTTTTTTCTTCTTCGCTCCCTTAGTTTGGTCGTCCTCAGCCGAGGTGCGGCAGGAAGGACGACGCGGAGGGGACGCTCGTTTCCTGTAGCGCTTTTCTCTGTGCATAGCTGCTTTCTTCTACTTTCTCGATGCGGCCGCTGAGGGACCGGAGAGGCGCGAAAGGAAAAGAGAGCGAGCGAAATCGGCGACGGTCGCCGAGCCGCTGACCGAGGTAGCAGCAGAGTGTGAGGGAGAGTTGTGAAGGTGGACCTTTCGTGCGTGGCTGCTTTTCCGCCTTTTGTTTTAGACCTCCGCCTGTTATCTTCCCGCTTCGGCCGAGGAGAAGCCGTCAAGGTGACGCTATTTTCGTCTTCTCTGGCGAGCGTAACCTCTTGTCGAAGATGTCGCAGCCAATTTTTCGACCGCTTCTGCTGTTCAGTTTGATTGAACGCGCGCGTCAGCGAAACGGTAGTCGAGCGACGTTATTGGCCGCACATTTAGGCTCGTCTTGCCCTGTGTCGAACGCTTTCGTGCGACGTCATCGGTTTGAGCCTGCGCAAAAATAAACCCCATTAAGCATCACAGTCTCTCTGTATCACGCAGCCTCGGGTGCCCGCAGCACCCGCAGCTTCAGACTTCGAAGAGCTGGAGGCTGACGCCCTCGAGCTTTGACAAACTGCTGACGGAGGCTGGGGCTTTGCTCTTTCCGCTTTGCCCCCCCCCCCCCCCCCCCCCCCCCGCTCTGTCGCAGCATTATGAACGGGGTTTCCTTTTAACAATATACAAAAAAGAAAGTTTATTCACTTGTCGTGTCATAGTGTTTGGTAACCAGAATCTTGCGAATGTCTCCATTCTAGGCACTTCGCGTCCACGGCAGCAGTTGAACCAAAGTTGAGCACGCATGCTTTATAAAGAAACAAACATTTTTGCGTTTTGATTTGAAAGATTTCTCGCCTGAACGACGTGTAGCAGTGCACGCGGTCAGAGTCGACCGTATAGCCAGATTGACCGAACTGGCTGGAAGCATGCTGTAATCGTGCTTCTTCCCTTCAGTGAAAAAGCTTCATTGTCACAAATGAATTCTATTTAATGTTGGTACTAATCTGTTGTGACAGCCTGAGGCCGATACATCGTACTTTGAGCGTGCAACTCAAACGGGCACTGACATCGCGTATAGGGCTTCGGCTTATGGGTACTTGAGACAGATGCAGGTTGTAGGTCGATCGTCCTTGCTATGCGGGTAATCCTTACTCTCATGAGGGTAGTGAGCGACGTACGGGTGTTGGCGCTTGAGGATTTCAAGATGCGTGCGGAGCGTTGGCCGCACACGCGCAGTTGGGCTTGTCGTCGCTCTATTTACGTGGTGGACGATGGGAACTGAGATGGTAGGCATTCGACTTGCTTTTATTTTTCAAACTCCTCCCTGTTACACTCTCTATTGAGCAGCCTGTCACTCGACGACAAGTACAAATAATTGGGAAGCACGCGCGTCCTCGTCGCCACTAGGCTGGGTCGCACGGTGGTTTCGGTGAGCGTCCCTTCGGCTGCGCTGTATCGAAAGCCTCCGTTGCCCGAAGCAGCAGCGGCAAGCCATTTCGGCGCAGCGGGGACCGAATCGCCCCATCAGCTTATTTAATAAACATGACCGCCTCGGGCTGCGAGGGAAGGCGGGGCGAGTCGTGAGATCCCTGCGCAAGATGGCGCGCGCTCGCTTCCGAGATGGCTTTCCTAATCCCTGGCGCCGCGGACGTGATCTTGCAAGGCGGAGTGGGGCCTCCCAAATTCTTTTGTCTGCCCGGCCGGCGGCCACTCTGGCAATTGGTATGCCCCTCACGAGCCCAGGGGAAAGACCCGTGACGTCAGCGGGACCGCTCTCCCGCTTTGCGGCAAGTTTCGGGACTTTCCTTATTTGCCCTGTCTATCTGGGTGCCGCCTGGCCAGCAGTGGCCGCTCGTTTGCAAACGCGTGCAGCCTAAGCGGCCTGTTTGCCGTGCGGTGTCGTCGCCCCAAGTTTGTACAAGAAGACCACGCGGCTGCGTCGGGCCGCCTCCAGTCAACCGAAGCCGCCGAAGTACGTTTTCTTTTTCTTTTTTTTTTTTTTTTTTATATAGCATCTTTTTTTTTCCCTCGCAACTGTTCCGCGCGTTCTTTCAAGAGTTCAGTAGCGTCGTCGATTCGGTCGTTGTATGACGCATTTTACTCGCCTGTGGTGCTCGCCCTGGAACCATGGGAAGCCTTCTTTGAGCTCGAGCCGCATGTAGCTACACGCGGTTTAAAGCGTCGCTCACAGCGTCAGCGCACAACCTACCAATATCCATACTCAGCTCAGCAAAAGGGTGCCAGTGTTCGGTATCTTGTTGTATACGCTACATAAGCTTCCCACGTGCGTGTGTGCATTTGCCCACACTATTCAGAGGTACAGATTCATATTGAGGACCAGCGCTAGAGAGACAAATGACTAAGGAGAGGGAAGACGACAATACAGCGTGCTACTAAATTATAGGTCCACATTCATTGACGTGTCTTACAGTATATTGCAGGGTTTGAGTTATGTGGAGGTGAAAGTGCTGAATACATTGATTCGCGCGCACAAGCTGCACATTCGCTTTTTTATTTTTTATTTTTATTCCGTGTATAGTGAAAAGTTGCGCTTAGAGGATGGAAGCAGGCATCCGCCGGTACATCAAGATTATTTGACATCAGACGAGCCGCTAAAAACCTAGCTGAACTGAAAAGGCGGTAAGCCAGGACATTTGTCTACTCTAGTAACATCGTTTATTTGTTGCGAAAGCAACACTACGCCAGCCAGCTCGGCTCGTCGCGTATACTCGTATGCCGTAGCCGCAAATGGCAGGAGCTGCCAGCTTGGGTCTCTCGTTTCACATAGAATGCCACAATCAGCCTGCCAGGACCCTGGTATTCACTTTACTCCTACAGGCCACTAAGGCATGCTCATTGTTAAAGCGGAGATTTATGTATGGGCTGCTAGCCTACTGTTATATGTGGCTCGAGGCTCCATCGGTAGCGTTGGCCTTGCGGCTCGGCGGAAGGCCACAGCGGTCCCGGCAAAGACGAGGCGTCGACTAACAAAAACAACGTTTAATACAGCATTACGTAGGAACGGGCAGAGAAGCAGGCCCGGAGAGAAAACTCAAACGCTCACAAAGCAGGTGTCTCGGTGTCGTCTCTGCATAGTCTCTCTCGCAGCGGAAACAGCCGCTGCTTTTATTGCGAAAGCAATACTACGACAGCCAAAGTGAGACCTGGTGTGGCCGCAGTGCCGTGAAGAGGCTACGGTCTCCTCATAAAAAAAAAAAAAAAAAAAAAAAAAGCCTGCCATGATATTTGCATTCACGTTACCTTTATGCCACGGGCAGGAGCTGCCTACTCGGGTCGCTCCTTTCATGTGGGAGGGTGATATCAGAATCAGGCTGCCAGAACCGTTTGCATTATCGTTATACCCTACGACACACAGGCACGTCCATACGGCTTGGTTGAAGAGTGACTTTATATGTGGGCTGGAAGCTTACGCTCTCGCGTCATACCCTGAAAGGATGAGATTAAGTGTCCCCAATAATGTAGCACCTTACACTGATAGGGCGTGATAGGGGAATAATGTAGCAGGCAAAAGACGCTTGCTTGCGCCATAGCTTTCGCAATTGAACTAGGGTTAACCAGAGCTAAACCACAACTAATTTTGTTGCTTTTTATATGCTCGGCAGTTGAGATTGAAAGGGAGAAGGATTCATGTCAGGGTAATCTTTGCTGACTCAGTCACGGCAGCGCAGAGGAACCTCCTGTCGACGGGCGAGGGCGACGCTCTCTCCATCGAGCGCCGGGCTTGGCCAGCGTTTGCACACGCACGCGCGCAAACACATAACGACACGTGTAATTGAACTGGGCGGCCGATTGCACGGCGCTGAAATGGCCGAAATGCTCGCTGCCCTTACTGATACTCTTCCGTTCGCTGCATTACGTTGCGTCCGCGTCGACTGTAGCACATGACGGTGGCGAATCGTAACACTACGCTATCGCGTCACACCCTTAAAGGCGGAGCTTAAGTGTCCCCCATATTTAGATGCAATAATCGCCTTTACCACGACCACCTAAAACGCCGGTGAAATTTGATGCGTTCAACGGAACGCCGGCTGTGTTCGATGCAACGCTCGGTCGCCCGCAGCCAAAGCTTTCGCTCCACACTCGTAGGCCGTAGCCACAAATGGCGGGCACAACGAAACCTTCAGGAGACGGCGTGCAGAAGAAACGGATGAAGAACACGCTGCACGTCTTGAGAAAGGAAGGAAGAGGAAAGCGGCCAAAGCGGCCGGTTTAATCGTTGAGCCTGGAGACGTCGAAGGTGGTCGGCGCGCAGACTTTGCACAAATAGTGGGCGAGCATGAGTCGGCCACGCGAGAGTTTCACCGCCGCTTCACGAACAACCCGCTTGGAAGTGTGGGTTCGGTGTGCGACCGGCTGTGGCATAAAAATGATCTAAGATCACCGGTGAGTAAAATGTATCCGACTTTTCATTTGGCCACAAGCGTAGCCATGCAGCCGTTGCTTCCGCAATTCAACTATAGGTTAACCAGAGCTAAACCACAGAAGGCTTTTTTTGTTTTGTTTTGTTTTGTTTTTTTGCTCATCACGTACTGTATACAGGAAACCTGAGATACGCATGTGACAGATGACGTCCTTGCCTAGGCGCTCTCGATGTAGCCCAGTTATCTGACGCGCCAAGCAAAGTTTCGACAGAGCGTGCAATCTGATCCCTGTAAGCTCATGCAGGTGGCTTGAAAATTTAAAAGTATTTGCTCTTCTCGCTAGGAAATGTGTTACGCGCGGCGATCAACACAGCAAACTTCATTGCAGGGTGCCTATTGTAATACTTGGCTTTCAGTGACTGCGCTTGTATTGGATTTTGTATTTTTTTAACGCAGAAAGTTATTATTTTATTACTCGGACGCCGCAACTGCGCTGTCCTTTCAGCGGCGGGTGCTTTTCTTTTTCGACGTCGGCCGTAACCCTTCGGTCAGGGCTCTAGGCGCTGATGACGACTCGCGGAAAGCGCCCGCGCTGCCATCGTTCGTGATGCGGGTCGTGCTGCGCCGGCCGCTGTGCTATGCTGCCAGCGTGGCCGGCTGGTGGCCTTGCGGCGTGCATTGCCAAGGCTCCCGGGGCGTCATGAATGAGCCCGCCTTGATGTGACCCCCTCTCCGGCGCACTTAGGAAGCCGAGATGGCCTCCCTCTCGGGCAGTCGCCTCTCGCTCTCCGAAATTCGGTCAGGGATGCTGCCAGCGTGGCTGCAGTCTGGTCTGGGCCCTGAAATGGCATCTCGGCTCCCTCTCCGCAAACTCTATCCTTTCTAAGCAACTTTCTCTTTTCGCTTGCGAAGCTAGTACACGATGGCTCCCCCCTCCCTTTCTTTTTTTGTTCGAAGCTGTAGTGAAGTTGAATTTTCAAGGGTTGGGCGTTAAGCGGCCCCACCGCCATGCGTGCATGGACGTTTTGGCTGGCAGCACTGCGTTAGTAGCACCGCTGGTGGCCCCCATCCGTGTGTTTATGATATACCGCCGACCCCCTGCAGCGAGCGAAAACCAGCACACAACGCTTCATCTTGGCAATTTGGTTCCTGCAAAAAGCTGCAGCGACGAGCTCGCCACAAAGCAGCAAAAATACAAATCAAAGCTTTTTCATGCTCCCCTTCGAAAGCCAGTTTCCCTACTCTCTACTCTGGCCGCCGACCCTGGACGGTGACTTCAATACCTTAGATGGCATCCACTGGTCCTCTCTCTGACTGACGGGGGAAGTCACGCACGTGATATCCCTGCTCCGGGACCGCCCTGTGTGCTGCACCGTTCCAAGACACCACGCATCCCACCAAACGCGGAGGAGGAAAGAAGGGGGATTTGGCTTGCGGAGGCTAGACGGCCAGGCAGAAGTGGCAAAGGGTAAAGTAGTTAATTAAGGCAGTCTATTAGGATGACGTCAAGTATGTGACGTCATGCAACCGGAAGTAGAACCGGAAAAGGGCATAGTAAGGGATTGACGCGCAATTTGAAAGTACCAAAGACTGAAGTGGGTAAACAAGAAGTGAATTAAGCAACTAGACACAACCAACAGGAGCATCCGTGCTTTCGGATTACTCCAATGCAGATTCTGCAGTGTTCTCAGTTAATTTTTCGACCGGAGGGTGGACTGCGTCCCTTTAAGCGTGCGTAGAGGAAGGGAAAGGGAGACGAAGACAACTTAATGTGCGAGGCGCACATTCTTGTTCGCTTTGCTTTGTGAGCACTTTTCGTAGACGCTCACAGCCACCGGATGTGATTCGCTAGCACTTTTATTTCCGCCGCTAGTGAAGGTAAGCGCGTTAGAGCGACGGGTGATTAGCGGCGTGCTGTCTTGCGGATACAAATATTTAATGCGCAGAAAGCTCGGCCGGTTACGACTTGCCGTGCGGTGAGAGCACTTATTCCTTCGCGTCTTCCGTTCGTTGTGAAGCGCGGCGGCGATAAATTGCGCTTCACCACCGCAGGCCCCGCTGAAACGGTTGCCGCGGCGACCTCAGCGCTGCGCGCGGGGGCCTGATGATCCCTCGGTGCCCTGCACGCGACGCCAAATGGCGATTCCGGAAAGCACTCCCGCTGCTGCTGCTGCTGTTGATGCAGCCGCGAGGCGGGATGCCCCGGTGCGAGGAGACGGGAAAAGCCGCGCGATTCCAGCCAGCAGCGCTGTGTGGAGCAGGAAGCAGCGCAGCGCGACCCGGCGCACCTCTGGATCGTCTTCCGCCGCGGAGGCGAGCCGCGCTCGTGAATTATTAATGCGTCTACGTGGGATTAGCACTGTATTAATAATACGTGGACGGGTAACTTTGGCCGCGCGCTGGCGGCGGCAGTGGGCTGCTGCCGGCGTGGCGGCGCCGCGTGGGTATGCATGCGTGCAGTGGAGGTGACGTCGCCGCGGTGTGTGCCGCGCCGGTCTCGTGCTGGCCGCCGACGGGGCGCACGCCGATCCGGGCTCGTGCGGCGGCTCCCCGGCCTGCGCTCTTCCTTCACGCGAGGCTCTCCGTCGAATCTCTGCCGACGGGCTCCATGTGAAATCGATGGAATTCCGCGGCGCAAATTAGACGTCGCTGACGTTCCGACTTGTAGTCGTCAGCAAGCATGCGGCACTTTTTGAGATACGCCTTTCTGGCGGTATGCATCGGAGATTTTTTATAAAGGGCAGCTTGAACTTTCGCTGCTGCGGAAGCATCTCCATTCTTATCCTGACAAAATTTGCGTGGCGTTCCGCGCAGCGTTACATTAGGGATGTTAGCCAAATTTGTGAGCGGATTCGGTCAAACTAGATGAGATTACTTGCGGTGTGCACTGGATATGATGCAAGGCGGCAATTTTACCTTTGCAGAGGTCTCGCTTGACACTTCTGTTAAAATTTGTCGAGAACCTCAAGCTATATTTCATGCCGCACAACACCCCCTACCCCGCTCTTGTCATATATCATAAAGCCTCAAGAGCGTTGAGGCGTTTTTAAAAGTGGTAAAAAAAAAAAAAAAGAGCAGAAGCTGTCACATTTCCTCTCTCTCTCTTTTTTTTCTGTATTACTCAACGCTGCATATATTGTTCGCCACACCCCTAAATATTTTAAATAATCCGGACATTTGCTCGTACCTTTGTGCTTTCACATTCAAATGCATGCTGACACCGACCAGAAAACGTTGCTATTATCACTTGCGGACGCAAACCTTCGCAATTAGTTAGGGAAGCGTATCACAGATCTTGTCGCGTTTCTGTCCCGGATTGTTTGGCTATACGACCTGACTTTGCCTGGCCAAGGGCAAGTGCTGGCAGTTTTATTCGCTTGCTATTTTGTTTGCTGCGACTTTTATACTGAGTCGATTGTAGGTCGTTATCTTTATTAGCTGCCCAGCGTCTACGAGGTTCTGACCCGTACCACTGTCGACTGACAAAAAAGAGCGTACACTTTGCCACCAGTAGAAACAACTGTTTACAGGCGCATGCTGGCGATAACGTACTAATGGAATCTGCTAGCGATGGATGGGAATCAGCCTGCGTGTACTGTTTACACTGTGTTGCCATTTTTTACTCCACGACGTGGCGTTGGGATAGTCGGCGGCGAGGCAGTGTTTGGTGATGAAAGCGCCGATTGATATGACCCTCCGTTTACTGGGCTTTGCCCTTTTCTTTAGTTTTCGCTCACCGCATCTCTCTCGCGCATAGATCGGGCGGCAAAAGCAACAATGGAGGTTTGCTCACAAGAGATAGTGGTTAATTGGTTTTGTTTAGATTATAGGGCATAACGTCCCCAAGCGACTCAGGCTATGAGAGACGCCGTAGTGGAGGGCTTCGGGAATTTCGACCAACTGGAGTTCTTTAACGTATACACTGACATCGCACAGCACACGGGCGCCTTGCTTTTCGCCTCCATATAAAAGCGGCCGCCGCGGCCGGGATTCGATCCCGCATCCTTGGGCGCAGTATTCGAGCGCCCTAACCTCTGCACCACCACGGCGGAGCCCAGCGGTATTGGCCCGCATCTCTGTGGTGAGAGAGAATCGTGCTATGTTCTCAAGTGTTCTTCATATAAAGCGGTATTCACACAGGCGATGGAATCCTCTCGGCGAGGAAGCTGCTGTGCTTTTCACGAACGCTAAGGAGTTCCTGAACTCTGATCGACACGCACGTGTGTGTTATCGTGTAGCCTTACTCTTAATTGAATAAAGTTTATTCACTCGCTCACCCTGGGTCTCTCGAGTGCAAGGTGCGGTCCTTATGAATTTAGAACCGACCAATACATTTTCCCCGTCGAGAAAGCTGGGGCGAGTGTAGTTCATCCCACGCGCTGGCTTTGGATGCCGGGCGTGGAACGAGCGTCTCAAGCAGGCTGAGGGTTTGCGTCTCTGCGAGCCGTGTAAACCGAGCCTCGCTCGCTCAAGTGGCTTTCACCGTGTGTCTCGGTCGGAGCGAAATTCGATCGTGCGCTGGGACGCGCTCCCCTCTCCATCTCTTCCGGGGGCCCTCGACGCCCTCCTCCACCGTGGTCCCTAATGTTCACCACACGATCCTGTCATCTCAGCGCGCTTCTTTTATTTTTAAACGCGGGAAGCGGGCCAACCGACCAGCAGTGCGAACTTGCAAGTTTCTCCTCGGCAGGAGCGATGCCTCTCTTCCGTCTCCATAGCGACTGGCGCGCGAAACTGCGGCCGCCCCTGCAGGATCGAAAAGAAGGAATCAAAAGGGACAGGCACCGCGCCTTGCTCAGGAAGTGTTGGTTTTCTGGCCCGATCTTGGGCCCAGTGTTGTTGCGGAGAAGCTGGTGCGCGAGATGGCGCGTGTGGCCCCCCGACCGAGTGCCGCGCTGGTGCCGGGCAGCGCTTGCCGTGGCGTGTTTTCTCTGAAAATAGGGCTCGCCGCCGTCTTCGCGCCCGCTTTCCATCCCCTTTGAGCTTTTCCACTTGCGCAGCATCTTCCGCTCCGCTTATTCCCGCTGTCGGCCGGCCGTCGCCGGGACGCGCCCGCTCCCCGATGACGGTTTCCTCGGTGCCTGCTTTTGTTACCGTCGCACTCTCTCCTCCGTCGTCTATGCTAAGCTTGATGTATCGTCTCCGACAGAAGCGCTGGAATAACCATCGCTGCTTGCCTCGACGCTATTTGCACCGCTGGTCGCCAGACGGACTGTGCGCGCATGGGAGAGGCGAGACTGTTGACGTTAATAGCTTAGTTACCTTTCAGCAGCTTGTTTTCACCGGGTTCCCCAGAGAAGCGATACTGCTCTGTTGTGTTTGGGGAATTGCGACGACCCTTCTTTTATTACCCGATGGTTCGACATCTTTTGCATTCTTTTCACTGTCACTGCAACGTGTTTTCATATTAATGAACATTGCCGTTTTGTGGTGCTGCCTTAATTTGTGAGAACCTTTATCGGGCTTGTCCGTGCGTATATAGTTTACTTCAGAACGAAGTGAGTGACCTCGTTGTCAAATGAAACAATGCAAACACGTAACCTCCACTGAACGCGGCCCCGTTGGTAGCTGCGCTGCCATTTTATTTTATTTGTTTTTTTTTTTTTTAATTTTAAGCTGTTTGAACGTGTTACAATTTACTGCAGGCAGATCATGCAGCACAAGGTTCCGCACTTTGCACAGCTATTTTGATAGCCGCTTTGTTAGCGACAACAACAAAATGCATAGTGGTAGGAATGCGATGAAGCTAAAAAAGGAATGAGACTGCGCCGCCAGTACCAGATTAACGCACGACCGCACCAAAGAGATGTCATTTGTCCGGCAAGAATCTTCGTCCGGTTGCTCGCTGCGCGATAATCCGCTTTGAAAACATTCTACTGGCTTTTCTGATCGTTCTTCCTTTATTCTTTTTTTTTTTTTTAAGGGTCGCTCTGAGCACTACAGACGTTTGCAATGTTTCATCGGATTACAACTCCTCTCTTTGTTTTTCTTTTGTCCCTTCCTAATTCCTTTTTTTTTTTTTCGAAAGCCTCGATTTCTTCACGCTCATTACGTTTTGCACTGGGAGCGATCACCGAACGACAGGATGAAACGCCGCTCCCCTCGGTGCCTTCGAAGCGGCGCGGAAGAAGAACCCGGATTCCGGCTCGCACTTCTCGCGAGTCTCAACTTGCGCGCGTGCCTGCAAAGAAGGCGGGGAGATTATCTCCATGACCGAGGAGGGGCTGCTTCTGCTCCTCGCATCACTGTAGCGCATCCGCTGGCGTCCTTCCCGCGCTGTCGTTCCCGTTCTTTTAGCGCGCCACGCCCGCGTCGCTGCAAGAACTTCCGTCTCTCTGGCAGTTCACTCTGTGGGTTCCCTTCGACCCATTCCAGCGTGCAGGCTTTCTCGAGCATTGGAAGGCGCACTTGGGCCGTTGTCTGCTGAGGCTAGCATGTGCAATGGGCTGCGAAAGCCCAGCAGCATCAGCAACCGAGAACACTATACGCGAGGAGAGCGCAAGTAGCGCACAATGTTTCGACCGGCGGCGAGGGAGGCTGACGCTGTTTGCCCAGGGCCGAGTGCGTATAGAAGCCGTGTGAACGATCCTTCTAGGCGCACTCGTCGATTTCCTGGCGCAGGCGGTGGTGGACACGCGCTTGTGTGAACAGCCGCCGGCTTTCTCGTCTTGATTTTGTGCGCTCCTCTCGCTGCTGAGCTTCGCTCTCAATTCCTTCTCTCCACAGACTAGCTTGCGAAATTGTTTATTTTGTATCACGATTCATTCTGCTCTGTCAGTTGTGTAAACGATTCTTGAATGTGTCATACAATATAGGGACGTTTACGTGCTTGTTTTTAGATCCTGCTATATCAATAACAAGAGGAAAGTGTACAACAGTTGCATCTTACCTGCACTCACCTATGGCGCTCAAACGTGGAGGCTAACCAAGAGGGTTCTGCTTAAGTTGAGGACAACGCAGAGGGCTATGGAACGAAAAATGGTAGGGGTAACATTAAGAGACAGGAAGCGTGCAGAGTGGGTCAGAGAAATAACTCAAGCTACTGACATTCTAGTGGAAATAAAGAAGAAAAAGATAACCGATGGCCACTTAGGGTAACAAATTGGATTCCAAGGGAGGCAAAGCGTAGCAGAAAGTCAGGTGGGCGGATGAGGTTAGAAGTTCGCAGGGGTTAAATAGATGCAGCTAGCACAGGACCGGGTTAATTGGAGAAATATGGGAGAGGCCTTCGCCCTGCTTTGGGTATAGTCAGGCAGATGATGATGACGATATCAATATCACTGGCATATGCCACTTCGATCAGTTTTGAGGATAACAATGTATCGGTTTGAACACGCTTGTCGGTTTCACGAGTGTATATTCGCAGATAGTTCGCTCGATATGCTGCTATTGCCTTTTATTCGTTGACCTTGCTGCGAATGTATGATGTACACACGAGTTGAAAGTTGAGATCAGGCATGCAGGCATTATTGCGGTTGTCGTTATATTAACCAGCGTTATCGTTTATTTTTATAGACTAAATCACACTGGTGCACAAAAAAGTGCAAAGGAAAAGATCCGGGATTGGAGGCTGACTATTCAGCAATTCTCCAAGGAGCAGCAATAAAATACGAGCGAAAATAACGCCACTGTTGTATCGCTCTCTCAGAGATAACGTGTTGACACTTTGACTGCTTCACGTTTTGCAGCAAGATGTTCTGATTACCTCCAGGTAGTACGCCAAACGGAACCCGAGGCATTTCGTTTGCTTCTTCATTTTCTCGCTGTCAGCTGTCTGGTGGGCTGAGTGAAAGCACCAAGAAGAACTGAATGCGCATCGCTTCAGGCACTGCAATCGATTACAGCTGCTCACATGAGCGAAAATTCCCTGGCGATGAAGTACGAATTAAGACTGTATTCGCTATTTCACAAGGCTTTATTTCTCCGGTAGTGCGCAATATTTACCTGCTGCTTGTCGCTCACCCACGTGTGCGGGTGCTGATAAGGTTCGTAAAGTGGTAGATACATTCGTGCTTAACCTTGCACGTATTTTCCGCGTCTTATTCGGTGTTTAAGACTTCGGCACAGTTTTCGCCTGCCTCAGTTTTTATTGCGAAAGCAATACTACTCTAGGTTTCGAGCCTTCAGCGTAGCACGGCGGTAGCCACGTACGTCTTAACCACGTGACGCTGTGACGTCACACCCCACGTGACACTAGAGTGAGAGCTGGGCTACCAACTCAAGCGGTCGGCGTTGCGCAGCGGTATAGCCACGTCTTACCCACGTGACGCTGACTCTTCACACCCCAAGTGACACAAAAGCGAGAGATAGGCTCCCAACACAAGCGGTCGGCGTGGCGCGGTCGGAGCCGCGGCTCAGTTAGCAGGAGCTGCCAACTTGGGTTTCACATGAGACGGTTATGTTAGAATCAGCCTGCTATGACCCTAGCATTCACATTACCCCTATAGGCCACTAAGGCACCTTCATACGGCTTGGTTAAAGCGGGGCTTTATATGTGGGCTGAGGAAGAAGAAGAACGCTCGGTCACCCGCAGCTAATGCTTCCGCTCAATATTTGGTTCAGCAGCGTTGAACTCTTGTATTTTTTTTCCCCTCCAGTTCCTCGAGGCAGCTTCGTCGGCGCCAGTTCATTTTCAGTTTTATTTCGAGCAGCTGTACACGGATTCGAGATGCGCCCGTCTTTCGAAAATCCCGAAAGAGACAAATCCTTCCAGCCTGTTCTCCCCGGAAGTGGGTCATCGCTGTCTCTGCGATCACGAGGCCAGGCACCTCACTGATTGTTTTCGCATTTCGATGTTGTTTTTATTACCATCCGTGGATCGGGTCAGTGGGCGGCGTCAGCTGGTTTCCTGTCGCGTACTACACGCGCGCGTTTATAACACCGCGGGCGCATTCGTGAATATTCATCGCTCAGCTAGGTGTTCGCGTGTATATATTACGGGCTTTCAACGCGCATATGGGCTGCCGACACGCGTGCGATCGCAACGTTGCGCCCGAGCTGACACGCGCTTTGAACGCCGCGACGTGTTGTTGCCGGCCGTTGTTGCAGCGCCTGCTTTGCGATCTCTCCCGCGTTGCGGGTGAGCGGCGCTGCGCGGCCGCTGTCGGCCATTGATTAACTACCTGCCTTTGTCTGCGCCTCGCGTCGTGCCCATCGCGCCGCCGGGCAGCGGTCGGCGTTTTGTGCCCACGAAGACGACGATGCCCTTTGACAGAGCGCGCCACGGGACGCGCCTCCTCCCCATCGGCCCCCGATTGGGGAAGCGGCGGGAACCGGGCGTGAGGAAGATTTCGGAAAGTGGGGATCATGTGCGCTTTTATGGTCGTTGGTCGGCGCCGCATCGCTATCGATGCCATTTGTCTTCATTACGCTCCTCGGGACATCTGCGGATCCACGGGGATTGTGGAATCGACCTTTCGTATATATACGCCCTGGAGGGAAGGATTCGCTCTCGCACGCGCACGCCTCGGGAGATAGAGAGAGAAAGAAGAAATGGCCGCGGACGGCCGCTCTTGCTCGCTGTCGTGTAAAACACTCGCAACAGGGCTTTTGCTCCGTATTTAAGCTTGCACGCTCGCACTTTATTGCTAACACGTGTCTCCACCTCTTATTCCCTCCCCTTGCTTTCAACCTTATGATTGCTTTTCGATTTACATTTTATTTGCCCCCTTGGAAGCTGTTGCGAAACTTATGTTGTCGTTTTTTTCTATTGTCACTAAAATTTAGTCCAAATGGATTATTTAGTGGCTCGTGACTGGACCCTGTGGCAGTAAGAAGTTACCATATGCGCGCTTTGGCGCTTTGCGCTGCCCATGGCTGAGGATCAGGGCCTATGGCATGCGACCGCGAGGAATGTAGATCTTCGCAGCTGCACACCCACAGCGACGAAAAGCTGAAAACGCCGGTGTAATCGATCCTCTTTAAATAACACCAGGTGGCTGAAATTAGTAAACAGCCCTCCATTTCGGCGATTTTTTTCTCTGTCCTTCCTCTTACCCTTTCCCTCACGGCACGGTTCACCCGTCCACCATGACTTTGACATTTGCTGCACCTTTCCTTTGTCGGTAACCAATTACAAATATTGTTATTTATTAGTAGTAATTCAGTGTTGCTGCTTCAGAACCTGGCGCCAGTCGAGCAGGGAGGGCTCCCGTCGCCGGTGTCTTCCTGAACTGAATTAAGGGCAGACAAAAGAAGAGCAGTAAGATGGGCTAGTTGGTTGTACTGCATGGCTGAGGCAAACGAAGAACAGCGCTGGTCCGCTTTATTCGTCCAGTTACCTTCCTGCGCGCTTTTCTAAACATGCACACAAAAGAGCTGGCGAAAGTATTGAAGGACGAATCTGGGCTCTGCATTATAATGCAAGTGAATTTCGAGGAACGCTAATTGCGGCGGAAGGCGGTACGGTACGCTCACGGCCGTTTCTTTACGTGATGAATTGGGTCGCAATTAAACTGGACTTGCACATCTTCTTGCCTTTGGAATGTCATGGGGTCGTTGTCAGATCTAAAGAAGATAATGTGATGTCTTGCGGCAGAGAAGAAAAGGAAACGAAAAAAAAAAAAAGACAAGCGTCTTTGTTCTATAGCTGCCTCGTTTTGCTGTCCTTCGTTTCCATAAATATTGGGACTGAAAAAAGCCGTATTTCAACGGTCCCTGGCAGTTCAGCAATGTGCAAACAATTATCCGTGGCGCAGTATATTTGTTGCCTGGAAGTGATTAACCCTGGCAGAAACGAACTCGTCTTTCATTGGCTTTTGAAGATTAGCATTCTCATTATTGTGTGGCAAAAGAGAAAATGGGGCTTAAAAAAAAAGGATTTTGTGACTTCACGCAAGCCCGCGGTGGAACATTTTGCGAATCTCCGCCGGCACCGGCCTTAATTAAAATTCAAACTCCTTCATCTTTGCTTGTCGGGCTCATTCACCAAATGAAATTAGCATATCTGAAGTGTGTTCGCTTTGTAATTCGACTATCTTAACGTCGGAGAGTAGTGTCTTTACGGCATTATTTTCGGTCTCGCAAATTGTGTAACCGCGCCCGCGTGTCAGCTGTGTGTTCATACGTCTTACGCGCAGGGGTGTAAAAGCGAGCTCAGAGTATCGTCTTATCCGTCCGTGACTCCTCTTTTCTTCTTCTCCCCCAATTGCATCACCGCGACTTGACAGCGGCGCCTTCTGTGCTGGAGATGACGATGCCGCCGCAGTCCGCACGCAGATGGCTTGCCATCTGCCCCTCGTCGCCGAGAGGAGGCTGAAGAGGATGAGGCGGCCCTGTCTGGCGAAGCCCTCCGCACGCAGTTTTCGCGTGCCTTCTTCCGTGTGCGCTGCGTCGCTTCGTCGACTCCGCTGCGGGCCGTGTTTGCCGAGGATTGTCGGCGGCCACGCGCTATATTGCGGCGCTTCGCCGAGGGTTCGGCGCGAACGCGTCGTGGCCCCGTTCGCGCTATATGTTATATCGGTTGTACGGGTAGTTGTCAGCGCAGTGTTTGCGCAAGGCGTGAAAACAATGTGTGCACGGCCAGCGGCGTCGGGATATGCGTCTCCGCATGAGTGGCACGCCCTGCCGGGACCCGCTCGACTGGTGCTGCGGGACACCCGGGAAAATAGGGGGGAGGGGGGGGGGGGGGGCGATGCTCTGCCGGGCACGGGAGCAGTGCGCCGAGGGGGGCGGCGCTCAGGTGTCCCATCAGGCACGCTACGCTGGACGGAGCCATCATTGTTCGGCTCGCGTGGGCACGTCTGGACACCGTCTGGACGCCTGATCCAGACGCTCCGCAGTCGGTCGTTTGCCGCGATTTTCGCCGCCACCCGTCCACTTTGCCCGGAACGCGGAGACGGCGGAAATGGCCGAGAAGAGCATTACCGCGCGCTCGGCTAGTGCCGAGGAGCTTTCCCTGGCCGCCTACTCGCTCTCTTTCTCTCTCGCTTTCGCTTGTTTAGCCTGGCGCCCTTTTTTTTTTTTTTTTTAACTCTCCGCCTATCCTTTTCTTCTTGTGTTCCATTTGATCAAAGAAAAGGCGTGCGCGTTTCAGACATGTCCGCTGTCTCGTAATATACCGAGCCTTAATCCAGTATTAGGCTTGCGAGATCTTCTGGTGACCAGTGAACGGATTGCTCCACAATAATTGGCGTATTGACCTAGTAAATAGGCGCCACTTTGCTCATTTCATTAATAATTTTTCTCATTAATACTTCATTAACGCCGGCCGCTTCGTTTTCGTACATTTCACATTTCGTTCTCTACTTCTGTCGTTGACAATTGCCAGCGTTTTCTCGTGGCCCCATAACACGATTTGGCCCGATGAAGCTGCTCTATTCGGCCAGCTATGCGGAACGTTCTCACTTTATCTACCGAATTATTTATCGGGCTGCGTAAGGATTGCATATGAGACGGCTTGACTGGCGTACGCTTCACGGTTTCAGTATGTTTGCTGCATATACATGTATGTCGTCGTCGGCGAAGAAATGGACTTTGCTTGCCACAGTTGCGCGCGCACTTCGGCGCCAGCCATGGATTGATGCAGTGTGTTATTAAGCCTCCACGCGGCCGCAGCTCGTGCGGTTTAACCTATTCTCTAGTCACGTTCTGGCCCACGCGAGGCTTCTGCGGATGATATCATCGTGTATTCCCGCGACGTGATATGACAATGCAGCCACGGAGTTTCTTGAACTCCTCAGCGTGCCGCTCTCCGGATGCCTTCGTGCGCAGGGGGCTCGGCCATTGTGGGCTGTCTCCGTCGTTAGCGCAGCCGCGACCGTATATGGCCTCCGCAGACACCGCAGCGAAAGCGCACAAAGGGGGAAAGAAGGAAAAGAGTGGGAACACAGAAGGACGCGTCCACACGGTCGTTATGCGCGTCCATTACTCTCTCTTTCGACGCTTTGCGACGAACCTCTTCGGGTTTGCAGGATGACACCGCGTCATTCCGAGTGCTCTCGAAATGCGGGAAAGTTCGCGCCTGGTTTGCTCTCCGCGATCCGCACTGTGCCACATGGTTGGGACTCGGAGGTGGTGTTGGTAGACCCGAGTGAGCTACCTCAGCGAACTCGGTAATACGCTTCGAGATATATCTTGGATGTCTCAATCGGCCCACAGTGCGACTTGGAAGACGAAGAGCTGCCAGACTTACCGATGATTATTTTGAGTGTGCAGTTGGAAATATGTACGCAGATCTGTTGGTACCATTCCTAAGGGCTAGCACTTTCGCATAAGTACTCGCCCGGAGTGGGTCAGATGATTTTCCATTCTTGGAAGCAAATTTTGTGCTACAAGCGCGCGCAAATTTGCCCGCCAGTTCAGCGTGCGTTTATTTTACGTATTCTTCTGAGGCTCTCCTTTCGCGAATAGCGTTAATGATTGTCCGTAAGGCGCACCTTTGCTTTCGTGTTTTAACGTCGTCCTGTAGCGAAAAATAACAATTCTGCTGCAAATCCTGAGCGATGAGAAATGAAACCAACAAGAATCGAAGCTCAATCGCACGCACTGGGCCAGTGGCAAATTTATAGAGGAGTGCTCAAGCGTGAAATCTTATTAAAAAAAAAAAAAAAAAACGCGCTCAACCGCATTTTTTTGGCAAAAAATTCTTTTTGTTTTGGTAGAGGGAGGGGGGGACGCCTAAGGTCCACTTTAAGGTAAAACACGACAATGTTTTGATAATTCTCATCTGTGGCTCCACTTGCGCATACTCGCTAAATCAGTAAGTGCTTTTTGTGCCTCTGTTACCCTACACATGCGGCTATAAGGTGTTATTATAAGGTTATTTTTATCTGGTCAAGGCCGTCATTGCACCCCCACCGCTTCGGTGGTGGACGACGGCCGTTGCGACGCGCGTCTTTCTCACCTTCTTCTTTATCTTTCTTCTTTATTTTCTCTTCTGTCCGCGCGAGGCAGCGGAAGTGGATCAGCAACAGAGCCCAGTAGCAGGCCCGTGCATTTTCTTTTCATTTTTCCTGCAGTCGCAACCAAACAACCATCTTCACACAACCAATGCCAGAGGACCAAATAGATTCGAAATGAAGAATGGAGAATGGAAGCTTACGGAATACGCCCCAAGGGTTCCTGGATTTGTTCGCTGGCTTCATTTTCTTTGTTTTCGCAGCTGTAATGTGGTCAGGACAGTGGGAACTTGGTGGTATTTTTTCATTTCTTAGAAAGACTTTCCTGTATGTAACGACTGATCTTTTAGTGCATCCCACTACCGCATTTCGCTGTCACGCGTGGCAGGATACTGATTGGTGCTTTCACCCCATTTCATGGCCGAATCGGCAAGGATGGGAATCGAATAAGGCCACGATGTGCTGGATTACGACTGTATGTGTGCCCTGTAACCGAATCTAAAACCGTATAGTGCTACCTTAGCTAATTTATTCGCATTTTGCATAGCCACGCCGAACCGGCCGTCATTTTTTTACCACTCTTCCAAGATCCTTGGCGCCCAATATCAACATTTTTCTTTAACTGAACATCCTATCCTGCGCTTTGCGCTTGCTGCTGCAATAAAACCGTACGTTCCCCCACGTTTACTTGGGTTGCGTACCATTCGCAGTCCCAGCTAAAGTCTCACATTATCAGGCCGGGCCACGTTGCTGTGCTCCTCAGCATGAACGCGCGGTCCCTTTTCCGGGCTTCGGTAACGACGCGGCTAGGGGATGTCGCTGTTGACTCGCAGCAATAAGTCGGCCTAGCGCAGCTCAGTCGCCTTTGAAACGCGAGAGGCGCCTCATTGCCGGCAATAGACCCCCATTGTTCGCCGCGTCTGCAGTCCATCTACACCATTGCCAGTGTCACGCGCGTGGAATGTGCAATGCAATGTCCTCCGGCCGACGGGATGTTGGGAGCCGGTAGCCCTGGAGAAGAGGGGGTCGACATCGATGCCTTTGTGTCCCGCGCGACTGAGCGCTGTTCGCGTTGCCAGCCACACGTGCCACTTGTGGCGGCGTATCCGTGCACCCTACCGCTCCATTGGGGTCGGGCTAGCTCAGTCGTTGCGGAGACTCATGCAGAGTCCTAACCCGGGTCCTACTATACGGACGCCCCATAATGCGCACACGATGCATTAAACATGAGCCTAATCGATGGTGCCCGCTGGCCACGAGACGAAATTACTTATCCTCCAATTGGGGAAAAAGAGAGCGGACTTAGCCCACGGCTCCGGCCACGCGCGCTTCGGCCGCCGCTCTTCCGTCGCAGTTGATTTACGACGGCCGACTCTGCGGTATACGGGCCCGTCCCCGACGGCGCGGGCGCTGCTGCCTTGATCGATCCTGGCCCTTCCAGTTTGCCTGTCGGCCGGCGGATATGCGAGATAGTTGCTGCACGTGCCGGATCCTGTCGCCACACGCTCCGCACCAGGCGCGCTCCATGCGGCCGCGTTGTGGGGCACCGTGCCACGGCCTCGCTATGCGTGCGCCACATTCAGCATGCACTCAGCAACTATGTGAGGCAGTTTTGCGCCATAGCATCTGCGGCGTGTCTTGGCAATTTTCTACTGCACTAGCATTCATCAATGCAGGCTTTCATGAACCACCAACTCCAGGTCGTGTTACTAAAAGAGGGACGCGGCGCCGCGCTTCCGCCGCGATTAAGATTGGGCAAGAACTCAGGAAAATGAGCTTTTTAGGTAAAGCGCGGTAACTGTCGCTTCTCAGTGGACACCTCAATACGCATTTAGATAGAGGGGCTAACGATGGGAGCGAAATAAGGAGAGCATTAATTTCTGGCCTCGTTTTTTCTTCAGGTGCCGACCGTCTCTTGCAGGAACGAATGAGCATTACTTTATATAGAACGGTGTCGATATCCCTGCAGCTTCGCATATTTGAGTCAGTCGCAGCGGCAGTGCGTGTGTAATCGGCCGCGCCGAATAAATAGGCGACCCTTGTGCGTCGCCTCCTCCTCTTGAGGCGTTCGCAGAGGCCCCCTTTATACCGCGGCGGGCCCCTTGTGCCTGGTCCCCCGGTGACAAGAGCCAGGCGCTTTCCCTTTGTTTTGCTTATAGCTCTGGGGAGTCTTCGGGACCGTGACTCTCTGTTGTCGCACGCTCGCTGCCTGCTGCAAAAGTTATTGCTCATGCCGGACCCCGCTTGCCGCACGAGCCTCCCCTGTCCCTGCTCGGCGATGAGCTGCGAGCGCTGTCCTGTTCCGCGCATCCGCGCATCCGCGCTGCCCCAGCTTAGACGATACTCGAGAGTGCCAGCCTAGAGGCGTCCTATATATTAGATGAGGTATTCTCCTCGAATTGTTTGCAGCGCTTTAAATTTGAAACAGTGTCCTCAGGGTCGCAAAAAAAAAAAAAAAGGGAAAAAATGAGGGGACACTTGATCAGCTCTGCCTCCGGCTCCATGGCCCTTGCGGAACCTAGTTCGCGTATCTACATCTTGTTGCTACTCGCTTAAGCACTATTCCCTTAATTTGTTAGGCATACTGTCGGAAGCTGCCACGATGTGTGAAAGGTCACCAGACATGTAGTTATGGAGCCCCTCTTTAACAAACCGAACCGAACGTGCTTGCGTGGCCAGGGTATCTGGATAGTTCGATTGCCATTTGCAGGCGCTGCCAACTGGTTCATTTCATGGGGACGTCACACAACGCGACGACCGATCAGTGCCCCCTGTCACGGCCGGGATTTTGAACGATTTATTTTCTGGAGAATTTGGCCGTCAGCGCTGTCTCGTTAACGTGCGGAAATCGCGAGGAAATGTGGACGCTTCTTCGTTTACTTCGCGCTTCTGAGCCACGCCGGGGTTGATGAGGTGAGGCAAACTCAGGGTCTGTCCAACCCAGACCTGCAAGGAACGATTGGAAAGGAAGGCTATTATAAAACACCGCAGGTTACCTGTGACTCCCAGATGCGCCGGCATGGGCTTATCAATAAGCCAATCTGGACGGTGCTCATCACCGCTGCAGTAGAATCCTGCTTTTTTTGTTTCAGGTTGAGTGAGCGTTCAAAATTTTCGAACGACGAGTATCATAACCATTCTCTGAACGAATGGAATATTGTACTTGAAAGAAATAAAAAAATATGCGAAACAAATCAAATACGATATCAAGTTCTTGAACAGCTTTCGGATAATGGGCACAAAGTTTCGAGCAGGGCATGCCGTAGCTTTCTTCCGTGGCTGTTTCTACAAAAGAACCTTTCAAAACTGCAGAAAACGCTGTCGCGGCTTGTCAGCCCGTTTAGCGAGTGGGTCTGTTTATCCCTGTTACTTGTATTGCCTTCCTAAGCAGCGAATAGGTAACTCAACTAACTGCGATCCCAACTAGTAAATTGCGGTCGTTCAGCTTGCGCCACGCCTCTTTACGCTGCGTATTTTGACTAAGTGGCATTGTCAACCATGTCAGTTTATTGGGATAAGTTACGCTATACCAAGCACGTTCTCTTGCGGCTAACGTTTTAGTCTGAATGTGACTCTCGGATTTCGAGGCAAGTACGAACTCGCAAAACAAAACCTACGTGGAATCAGTGTAAGAAAAATGGCTGTTTCGAAAGAGGAGTTGCCAACGCTTGCAGAGCTTCGGTGTTTCTCGTCTAACCGCCCGTGACGGGCAACTTGAAAGAATCGCACCAGGCTTGTGCGTCCTTTGGAGCTATTACGAGGACGCGCTTTAAATTCTTCCGAAACCCTCCCATCTTCCTTTTGGAGAGAGCTTCTCGTGACTTAGATGCGCAGGACCGGCGAACAAGAGACACGGCGTACGACAGTGCGCCCCGTTTCGGAGTGAGGGCGGGGTGCTTTGTTCGGAGCTGATATGCGAAGCTGGCGCGCCTAGCCTTGGTCCATATTTCTTTCCCGAGCTCGCGCCGGACAATTTGAAACGCGAGCCTGGGAACGAGGAGGGCTCTGGCAGCCGTCTAGGATGCCACCCTTTTTTTAGCCGCGCTTCCATTCGCGGGTCCTGTTGCATCTGTTCCGAATGAGAGGGCTGCTGCCTTGCAGCCTCGTGCGCGAGGCTCTGCACGGGGAGTGGCGTCCGCGCGCGTAAAGCAAAACTCGCCGGTGCTTGAGCCTCCCGCGCTTGGTAGTGTTTCGGCTGCGCGCTGCCAGCGGATGAGGGCACGTCGCAGCTTGATTGCGCGTCAAACGCGGGTGGTGCTTTTCACGAGGAGAGTGTTTCCGTCGAGTTAACTTGGGCGCGGATGGAAGTGCATTTGGCCCGGCTTCTTCTTTATAGCACGGGGGCAGCGCCGGGTGCTCGGGCTACTGGGTCGCTGAAAGATGGGCCGCCCCAACCGAGAGCGCGGTCGGGCATCCCTCGCTTTTATTTTGGGAGACGACGAGGCCTCCGGGAATATATTGGCCAAACGAATGCTCGCGTGCGCGCGTTATATTGGCGTGCCTGCATACGGTGGGCCGCCAGCCGCCGATTTGTGGAACGTCTCCCCGGCTGTCTAAGTGCGCTGGGACGACGACGGACACGAGCGAGGAGGCGAAGGAAAGCACTAGCGAAAAATACATCCCGCGCCGCGACGAATGGAGAGGAGGGGCAGCCGGCTGGAGCTCTTTGGGAAATGAAGGCCGTTCCTCATTCTCTGCTTCCTTTTTCGCTTTCGTTAGGACTTCTTTAACGCCCTCCACAGACGGGCGTGCGTTCTTGTTTTCGCTCGCTTTTATTTCGTCCCGAGGTGTTTGTCTTCCTTTCGGCGGCCTTCCGCGTGTTCGTCTGGAGCCGTTTCGCCCGATGCCGGGTCCCCTCCGAGATTGCCGCCCAAATGGACGCCCGGAGGAAGCCCTTCTCGCCGCGCATCTCGTCGTCTCGCGCCGCTTGGCACCGGTGTTTGGCGCGCATCGAACGTCGGGGCTAGTAGAGGCAAATGAGAGGAGCACGAGACCCGAATGCAGGCTGTCTACATTGCACTCGTGATATACACAGCCCATGAGCGCGAGCAGAGGGAACTATGTTGTCCGTAGCACTGCACTTTCATTCTCGTCGCTTCTCGCAGCGTAAAGCGCAGACCAAATGCTTGGTATTTTATCTTGTGTAAAGTCTCGTTGGAGCACATTGCTGAGGATGTCATCCTTCCAGTTGCATTCACAAAAAGAAAGGTTGCTTCTCCCTCTGTCTCTCTCTTCAGTTCAGCTCGCACTTCTGCACGCCAGAGCATTGACCGTTGCACTGTGCACGTATGAAAGTCGTAGTAAAATCGCGCTCCAGTGCGCTCACGTAACCTGCTGTGAAATGAACGTTTCGTTCAGGCAAGGACGTGCCTCTTGCTCCCAGTCCCTGGCATTCCTCCTCATGCTCCAGAGCAAAACCATGCATGACCCTGGTAATCCACCCGCGAAGCTGCTGCTGCTGCTGGGCGCGTGTCCGCAGCGCACTGGCCATGCCCAAATCTGGAACTTCCCGCCGGCGGGAGCCTTGGCCTTCCGCTGTCTTTCCGTGCCTTGTGCGGAGGCTGTCCCGATTGGCACGTGCCGACTGAGATGCATCCGCCACTGCCTGCTAAGAGGCTACGGGAGTTCTCGTGCCTGGCATCGCTTTACATACAAGCACCCTCCTTCCCCTCTCGACCATGGTCTTTTGTTTGCTTGCCTCGGACTTGTTTTCTTTTAATTCGAGGGCGATTCTTCGTCTCGTCGACCACAGAACTGTTTTTCTCTAAGCGATGAGTAGTTTTGGATCGATTGCCTTTCCAATTCACTCAGTCTTCCTGTATAGAGCCGCCCTTTCGCTACCCTTTTCGTCTTCTTTGTTTTTTTCTTTTCGTCGGGTTCCTTCTCGGCGCAGCCGCTACTTGCCGCCGCAGCGCAATCCGAGCTGAGGTCTCGCGTCCCCGCGTGGCAGATATCTACAACACAGAGCGAAGGCGAGACCGAGCTTCGGAGGAAAACGATAATTGCCTACGGGATCCGCTTTCTCGCGCTTGGCGAAGCCCCGGCCTGGAGTTTGGGAGCAGGCACTGGAGGAGTTCATTGGTTTCTCCGCTGCAGATTAATCTGGCGCGGTGGTTATTTACATTCGTCTGGGGTGCGCGCAACGCATTATGTATTCAGAAACAGCCAGGCTCCCTCATTTGCCCATTCGCTACCGAGCCTTTCCCGTCTCCTGGAGCTTCGTCGCAGCCCTAGGCTGAGTAAATTTAGGCTTTAAACTTCACGCCCGGCAGAGGCGCGCCGGAAGGGACTCGCCTGCCTTTATTTGAATAATGAAGTGTGCCTAAAGAGGCGGCCCTCGGCTGCAGTTGATGTTCGCGCACGCTAAAAGCAAACCAGCCCCTCTCCTCCTCTGCTTCGTATATACCCTGCATTTGCGAAGTGCGCGCGTGCATTGCTAGAAGAAGCGAGATAAAATGGAAAAGGAGAAAAGGTGCCTGAAATTTTTTCCCCACCCTTTCTTATCTTTCTTTGTTCTTATCTTTGTTTTGTCTTATCCTAAAATTCGGTTCTTCACCAGGGTTAGCGCTTATTAACAGGTGTAAAATTGAATCTGGATGTAGGAGGTACTTACGTTATTATACTTGTATGGCTGTGTCCTCGGGGCTGCGGAGAGATGGCTTGTACAGATGCATATATATAGGGAATCGAGTTTCTCGCAAGCATTTTAGGTTTTCAGACAGGGGCTGCGGAGAGATGGCTTGTACAGATGCAAATATATAGGGAATCAAGTTTCTCGCAAGCATTTTAGGTTTTCAGACTGAAAGTGGATCCATCCGACATTGCAACTGGCATTTCTGTACAACTTGAAATCTGGCGGCGAGTAAGTGAAACGTTGTCGCATTCACTATGCACGCAATCCAAAGTGCAGTTAATGTCTCTCATGTCCATTTTTCGTGCACGTAAAACACTTACGTTGCATTAAAAAACAAAAAATGGTTCACCAAGCACTGTCCACCGTCCGACGCGACAGTGTTCGCACCTGATGTGGGAAGGTTTTCCTTGGTACCGTATATTTTCCTGTGTTTGGAGTTTTGTGATTGTGTTCTCCGCGTAAATAATAATAATAATAATAATAATAATAATAATAATAATAATAATAATAATAATAATAATAATAATAATAATAATAATAATAAGAAGAAGAAGAAGAAGAAGAAGAAGAAGAAGAAGAAGCAAGGGTTTAGCCTCGCCTAAACCGATTAAGACGTGCGGAAGCACTGTTTGGCATAGTTTTTCTTGGCGGTCTATCATTGAGAGACTGGCACAGAGTTTGGCAATGTGTTAAACGTCTTGGTTTGGTTTGGTTTTTGTGGAAAGGAAAGGTGCATTGTCGGTCTCTCTTCTTGGCGCACACCTGCAATTAACGGCGCACAATTGCAGGCACTTGCGTCTTCGTCGTTTCCAATTCCTGTCGTGATTTAGCCTCCAACTTGATAGAAGGTGATGAATAGAAAATGAAGACCCCCCCCCACCCCCTTTTTTTTTCTTTTTCTTTTTTTTTTTTTTTTTTTTTTTTTTGCCACTCGGCGGTCGCATTTCTTGTACACGCTACCCGTGAACCGAGTAAGGTTTTCGCTCTGATATAATCAAAATATGTGTACCTTGACAAGGCACGTTGCGTGAGTGATTTCGGCTCGGTTTTCATAGACGCTTGAACATCTTTGAATGACGTCATGTACGAGTGACTACTTTTTCGCTTATAAGTTTGGCTTCTCCTGGTGCCCGAGGCGTAACCATCCGCTTATGTCAAAGGCGGCTAGCAGTTTGCAATGACGGCACACAGGTTTATCAGTTTCAACCGCGAGTGTGGTCCAAGTCCGTTTCGGCCGTGCATTTGCCATTTTGGAGATAGTGGACGCTCGCGTCCGCGGGAGGTGTAGATGCTGTGCCGACGCAGACTGGCCCTCGCGCGCCTTCGAACCTCCCGAAAAGAGCCTGTAGGTTGGGGGGATCGAGTCGACGGAGATCGCTACGTGCGGTCGTGCTTGAATTCACGCACGGCTGGGTCGGAGTCGCCGCGGTTGTACAAGCCCGCAGCTGGGCCGTCGCGAAATAAGCGGCCCTCAGGCCGCCTCTTCGGAAGAGGCCGCCAGCGCCATTTGTCTTTCGCAACGCTGCCCCGCCGAATGCGCACTCTTCTCGACCGCGCGCCTTTAAAAATGCAGTAGACCCGTGATAGAGTTGCTAGCGGGCACCGCAGCGCCTTTTTGGGGTGAAGCTCGCGTGCCGCCGCTGCACTTTTCCACACGGAGCTGGCGCTAGTGACTGCTGCGCTCCTGCGCTTTCCGCTTTGCCGCCTGGCGTCATACGGTACCCCATTAGAGAGCCGCCAAGGAGGGCTGGCTGCGGTTATTCACGGCCTTCCTTTTGCACGAAGCGAGCATTCTCTGAAGCATTGTTCTGCCTTGAACAATTGTCTCTTGCTTTGTTTTCCGCGGTAATTGCGCCTTCAAGCTTCGTCTCGGCGTTGCGCGATGTTATAGTGCCGGAGTTGGGAACCCGAGCGGGCGCGTATATACGTAATAGCGACGCGTAACGCGCGCAGAATGATTGTCCGGTACTTTAGGACAACGGTTTCCGGGCAGATTGAATGAGGGTTCTTGATTGTGGTGGTTGGCCTGTTTTGCACTGGGGCGAAATCACCGAATGGCGGCGGCTGCGTTTTGCAAACCCGTTCTTTTGGCGTACAGAAGGCTCCCATTGTTTTGTTACACGCGGGACGTTTTTCTTGACCATTCGTCGATTACGACTGAAGTGCAAGTTAGGAAGCGGCGTACTGATGGCCGCTGCGCGCCATTACCTCTCCTCTGATAACGTTACTGCTGCTGCGGCAGTTTCGATGAAAAGCTGGACTTGCATCCCGCAGCCATTGTTGACCACTGCGCCACGTTGGCGACGCCGGAACGTTACAGTGCAGTGTTCGGTAGAGTGTACGTGACTCACTCCGATCCTCCTCGGAGGTCGTCACCGAGGATGGATTGCTGGCGGGCGGGAATAAAGCGCGCACTTCGTGGGGAAGAAGGGTGGTCCCAAGTGCGCAACGCGGCCACTAGGCGCTTTTGGCGTGAGCGGCCCCGACATGTCGTCTTCCTTTGGTGCCGTAATGGATAGGAAATGAAGTTACGTCGTCGCAGTAATGTGTTGCCTTTTCTTTCACCCCTCGTCTCGCCGCCGCAGCCCGGCTGTTCGCTTGCAAATGAATTCGGGGTCCGTGATCCCACTTCATTCCTGCGCATTGTCTCCTGGCGGGCTTTCTCCTTGGCTGCGCGCGCGTCCTCGCCGAGGCGAAAGAACGAGAGGGGTACTGCGCCGCCGAGCATTGTTCCCGGCGGCGGACAAAGCGTGAGCTTACCATTCGTTTTGCCTTTGGAGAAGCAGGGACAGAGCGGAAAGCGTGGGTGGGAGAAAAAGGGGCAGGGAGGGGTCCCAGGAGGGGGTATGGTCTTGCGCTGCAAAGCGTCCTTGTACTTACAGCGCGTCCGAGGAAAGCGCGCCGAGTGTGTCCACCTTGCACTCTGAATGGGACCTTGCGGCCGCTGGCGCGCGTCGCGCGCGAGGCGGAACGGTTACGCAACGCGACTGAAGCCACAGCTTCAATCCCCTGTCCCCCATTTCCTTCCTAAGCCTCTATTTCTACGCCGCTCTCGTCGCTTCGCGGAGGGCGCATTGCGGTTTGCCTGAATTTCACGCCGAATTGCGCGACGTCGCTTTTCGGATGTCTTGAGGACGAGAGCAGAGGCATTGCGCGCGCACGATTCTCTGGCTGAGAGAAAATCGGGGAGGCAACGCTCGTCAGAGGAGGGCCGCAGGTGTTTGTCTCACACGGTGCAGCCTCGCTTCGTCGCTTCTGAGAACGTGTGTGTGTTTCTGAGCGTGTGGAAGTGGTGGGTAGAGGAGGAGGGAAAAGACAGGAATAATCTTCGACCACCGGGACCACGAGTGTTTCTCGATTGCATTTCTCTTTGTTGTTTACTGGTTTCTGCAATGTCACAGGTGCTATATTTATCGTCCTTTAAAGCTGCTACATAAGAGAAACTTCGAAGAAAGAGAACTTCTCGCGCAGAAGGAATTTACATGCTTGTTTTTATGGCGACATGGTCGAACTGCTTCAGTGATGCAAAAATTTCCCCTAAGCCTTCCAAGCCCTACAGGCCATATCTGTCGTTCGAGATTTAAATAACCCGATCTAACTTCCCCATTCCATGCCGCATTCTTTTGTACAGATTATATACTGGATCACTTTTTTTTTTTTTGAACCGTTTACAAACTTGCAATTTAAAAACTACGGGAGATGCACCTGTGCGGTGTGCGCAGGTAGATTTTACAGTAAAGTGGACACCATGTACGTGATTAGGCGATTAAATAACTGATGTCACCTAACCAACTTTTTTGCATTTGATGTGAAGAGGCAGCGTTACACTGCGAAATCGGAGGCGGTCAACATCAAAAATGAACCCCGTTTTTGAAATTTCTTAACAGGTGGTGTCGTTCGAAATATCGCATGTGAAAGCTCGTTGAGCTGGCCTTCCCGCATTGCATAAATATATAACGACGTCGTTACGCGTTAAAATGTTGGCAAACCAATTTTAACCACAAAATAATCAAATACGAAAACGGTACCTGTATTCGCTGCGTGAAAACGCTGTTTTATGATTGTGCAATGCCGTAATGCCAACTCTGTGCAAATGCTTATTTTTGACTTCGATTAATTCAAGCACCACACTGCCAATAAAGAAAATGTTAAAATTGGGCTCGGGTTTGATGTCGAAGACTTTTATTTCGTACTGTGATATTACCCCTCAAAATCAAGAATAGAAAAGTTCACTAGTAAATTTTATTTAATTAGCCATATAATTAATCATCGTGCACCTTCACGTGCATGATGTGCGCCTTACTGTAAACCCCATAAGCAGAGACCTATCTGTAGAAATTTGTAAATGTTAGTTTTTTTTTTAACCATCCTGTATGTTTGGACACAGACATGTTCGCGTGCTCATGCTTTTCAGTTTTTCACTCTTCGGAAAAAAAAAAAAAAGGAACACCTCGCCGCGGCGGTGCAGTTGTTAGGGAGGCCGACTGCTGTACTCAACGGCGGGGGAACGAATTTCAGCCGCGGCGGCCGCGTTTCGATGGAGGCGAAAGGCGGAAACCCGTGTGCTGTGCGTAGTCACGTTAAAGAACCCCAGATGGTCTTAATTGCTGTCCACTACGGTGTCTCTCATAGCCTGAGTCGCTTCGGGACGCTAAACCCCATAAACCAAACCGAACTTCCAGAAAATATGTATATAGGGCTACCAAAACGGAAATTGTGTCTCCTGGCATGCGCTCGAAAGTGGGGGGCAAAAAAGCCTGTATTTAGCGCGGCGGTGTGTGTGTGTGTGTGTGTGTGTGTGTGTGTGTGTGTGTGTGTGTGTGTGTGTGTGTGTGTGTGTGTGTGTGTGTGTGTGTGTGTGTGTGTGTGTGTGTGTGTGTGTGTGTGTGTGTGTGTGTGTGTGTGTGAGAGAGAGAGAGAGAGAGAGAGATGGAGGGAGGGGGGGGGGCACAGAGAAGTGACTACACCAGGCGTTAAAACATTCGACGAGAGCTCTCGTGTCCCTAACCTCCTCCCCCCGTATTTTTTTTTTATCCTTTTCCGTCTCCTCCCCTTTAATTTCGCTTCCTCTCTGTCTTGGCTAATCTCGACTTGAGGATTTTTACGGCTTAGCTGCAGGACCACTTAGGAGTGGTCGTGCAGCTAAGGCCGGTTAGGAGTGATCGTGAGTGGTCGTGGGTTCCAGTAACGTCTCTCGCTGTGAGATAGGCTCTAACTACGTTGCGGTACAGTCTTCAGAAGTTCGATCTTTACATTTGAGTTCACAGGGCACGTTATGTGCTTGCCGGTGTGTGCCTGTCTAGTGGAAAGGCGCTTTGGAGGGGAATGAAAATGCAATGTATCGGTGCATACATTAGAGGACAACGCCGGGAGATGTGGCAAGAAAAATGACAGCGCTAATATTCAGAGACAGGAGGCGTGCGGAGGGAACAAAAGCGAGTTGCTTATGTACTTACTATTCGAAGCCAGGAAGAAGAAGTGAGCATGGACAGTGTACGCAGTGCGAAGTCACGCGTACACTGTCCCGAAGATTAACTGGTTGGACTCCAAAGGGTGGCAATCGTAGGGCGAAAGGGGTTAGGAGAGCAGACGAGATTAGGAAGATTAGATGGAAGCGGCTGACACAGGGCCCTATAGCTGTATGGATATGGGAGAGGCCTTTGCCTTGCAATAGGCGTAGTCAGGCTGATGATGATGATGATGCTGACTGGATCTATTGCCTATATCGCTTGAAGGGGCCTTTGAAGCGCTGCGAAAATGGACCAGCTAAATAACCATAATAACCATCACAATAGCTATGCGAAGACGTCGCAGGGGGTTGGTGACCCAACTTCATGAAGGTAGAAAAAGGGGCAACCTTCTCAAACTTATTTATCGGTACTGGAGGTGGAAGTTAGAACTGCAAGTTTTATGAAGCACCTGAATAACTCTCAGGTAGCGCGCTGCTGTCGCCAAAAGAGACAACAATGCTCGTTCCGGCACGAACTACTGCGCTGGGCGAGGTGGTGCCATTTTTGGTTATATATATATATATATGTCAGACCACATTCGCGGGGCATTCCCTAATGACTCTCTACATGCGGCGTGCGTAGGTCGTGGCCAATAAACGCTCCGATTTAGTGGATATCGGAGCCCCGCATGCCGACGGCGGAGGAGGAGGGAGACTCGAACTTCGCTTCCATTCACCCTTTCGCCTACATTCTTTGTTTTTTCTTTTCTATTTCCGCGAGGTAATTACCTTTATCTCTGTTTCTGGGCGGACGCCGCTTCGGCGAGATTTCTCGTTTGCTTTCCCCATCGGACGCGTCGCTGCACATTTCCCGATGTCGCCTTCCGAGCACTGCTTTATTATTTCCTTTTTCTCTCCCGCGCGCTCTGTTCGGAGGAGAGCGGCGGGAAGGTGGCGAACATATGCGACCTCTCGCAGCGTTCGCTCCGCTTCTACTTGCGTGTTTGCTTTCGCCTTCTGCTCAGCTACAGCGGGCTCGTTCCTCGCGGCGCGCGTTTCGAAGCAGCCGCCGCGAAAGGCGCCGGCTCTGGAGGGCCCGCGAAATCTGGTTATGCATCCTCAATTTTCAGGCGCGATAAAGAAAGAAAAAGGAGGGGGGGGGGGGGGGGGGGGGCCTTATAAGAAAACCCGGAGCCGAACATGTCTCGTAACGCAGAAGAAGCAAGTCAGTGGAAGAGCGGGCATCTTCCCCTCTCTTCCTCTCTGGCGCGTTTCTTTATCACCTACTCCAGCAGCAGAGCGCGTATCGCCGGAGCCCGAAGCTTTCTTCGGTGCGTGCAGCGTCGCTCGGTAGCGCGACCGAGGCTCTGCCATGGCCGCCGCATCGGCTTGGTCCGTGAACTGGCGCTCGCTAAAGCCATTAGCGGACGCCATTTTTGTTCCTCGAGCGGGGAAAAAAGGCTGGCTTTTTCGGGCGAGGGAGGCGTCTCGCGTAACGAGGGATCGACGCACCGCTCGTGCACACTCGCGTTTCCCGCTGCAAACAATCGATGCACCAGCAGCTCTTCTTGCACATCGGGCCGCCGCCGCACTGCTGCTGCTGGCCCGCTCGCTGCGGTGCTTCCGTCGGAGAGAGCGCGCGCGCATAATTAAGACGCTGCTGGAGGTTTCGACCCGGAGAGCGGTCTTGGTTGTCGCCTGCGATGCTTGTCGCGCCTCCTCATCCCCTCCTCCGACACAATCTGCGAGCCTGTTCGCTTTGTTCTCCCGCGACGCCTCATCATCCGTTACTCGAGCGAGCGCAGCCCAACGCATCGCAGGTCGCGCGCTAACGACCAACGCTCGTGGCATCATGCGCGCGGCGACTTACTTCGAGCGGCCCGCGTACAGCTAGCTGACTGCGGCCGGCTCGAGCCAGGAGCATATCAATCTCGTTACAAGCGGCGGTAAGACGGACGTTCTGCCTGGACAATTGTACCGGCGGCGAGCGTATTGCTGGCGTGCTTTTTCTCCCGGGTCCTTGTAAACACTGACTAGGACATGCCTAATTCAAACTAGTCATTGTTTGCATTAATGCACTTTACAAGTGGAAGCTGGCTAAGCGTAAACACAGCCTAGAAGGGAGTGTCGAATGCGAAGCCGCTTCGTCACGTGACCGCTTTCGCCATTAGTAAGTCTTACGGGGTAGTCTCAAGTCTAGGTAGTCCATAAATGAAGTTTCGAGTTAGGTCGAGCTCTTTCAGACGCTTCTCTTAGCCCATTCTCTTTGCAAAGCTTGCAAATTCCCCCCCCCCCCCCTTTTTTTTTTTTTCATGTTCGGTGGAGGTATCTTGCTGCATAAGGAAAGAGCGGGGTCAGGCGATGGATGCGGGTGACCACCGCGCGAGTCTGTTATCGAAACGTGGGCGGGTTGGTTGGCGAAAGGGCGTGCTGCCGGCGCCGGAAGCATGAGAACGCGCGCACCATCCGCGACGCCATTTCTATTTCGAGGTGACCGGAATCAGGGGGCCGAGACACACCTGCGCTGCATTATGCATACGCTATGCACTCTGGCACCTGTCATAAATTCATCAACAGCAGGCTACCGGTCATGGCGCAAGTTTTGCGGGGCGAGAGCGCGAGTTGAACGCTCTCGGCGAGGGGAGTCGGCGTTCATGACTGAACCGGCTTGTGGGCTTTTTGCAGCCCCACACGATTCTCGGGAAACCTTAAAAAGCCGCTGTGTCTACGTTTCATGCGTTGATGTATGAGTATGTGCCTGTCTGCTGACGACGCGCATGCAACTTCAGCGGATAAGAACAGCTTGCATCGAAGCAACCGCTCACTATAGAGTAGCATTTGTTATTGCTAGTACTGTAGTAGGACAAATTGTAGTACTGAAATATTTTTGGAGCAGTGCATACAGGCACATAAACACGAAACCGGTACCGTTGAGACATGTTCCTCGTTATCTTAAACCGAGAGTGCGCACCCACTACGCTAAAGCAACAAGACGCTATTATGTTCCAGCTATCTTTAATTAACTATCGGACGATGTATTTTCTTTGACCACCCGCAAAACACTGAGAGTTGCTGTTCAAGCGTTAGAGAACCTTTACTATGTAGTGATGTTATCAGTGCAGTTTTGATAATATGCTGTGCCAAATGTTTCTTTTTTTTCCTTGTTTCTTTTTTCTTTATTTATTTATTTACTTTTTTTTTTTTTGCCTCTGATGGAGTACGGATGTAGCGCGTACATTGCCGCGGCTGCCGGTTGTCGCCGCACAAGCCCACTTGTGGCTTCGGCGCCTCCGTTTCTGTATCCTGTTTTCAATATACTAAATAAAGATTATTATTATTATTATTATTATTATTATTATTATTATTATTATTATTATTATTATTATTATTATTATTATTATTATTATTATTATTATTATTGATGCAGCCATTCTTAGCCGTAGTGAACCAGTGCCACTGCGCTTTGGAGGCCGCCTAATTAAACAACGGAAATTTCCTTAAAATCCTGTCTTGAATTGTTGCGTTTTAACGAGGTAGCCTTGAAGGCCTTGCTAACCTAAATTCCGGCGGCGTCGTCGTGAGCGAAAAATCACAAGGCAGGCAATTTGGTTTGGTTGTGTGGGGTTTAACGTCCCAAAGCGACTCTGGCTATTAGAGACGCCGTAGTGGAGGGCTGCGAAAATTTAGACCACCTGGGGTTCTCTAGCGTGCACTGACATCGCACAGCACTCGGGCTTCTTGTTTTTTCGCCTCCATCGAAAAGCGGCCACCGCGGCCCTGTGTGTGCAGCGGCTGACATGGCCGAGCACTTATTCTTCGCTGGTTTGTGCTACTTAACGAGACCGCATTATATTAAAAAGTTGGGAGGAGTTTCAAAGTGAGGTTTTTATTTGAATGAGAGAACGCGCTAACATGCATGTGAAGCCTTCATATCATTTTCTTTGCTATCAGCGTGATGCCTCCGAAATGCAGTTATTTGAACCGCGACTTTCACTCACGCGTAAACCTATGGTGCTCCAAGTTCTGACACCGCGCTTTACTCTCTTTCTTTTCCTTCGCAGGTAAGCATTACGAACTGGCTCCTGCATGGCGAAAGACGAGTGTCTTCCTCTGGTTGCAGCCTGCTTCCGCGGTGAGCTCGAAAGCGCACTCCCGGCAGGCCAGAGTGGATGTTTTACTAAACCTGCCTGGATGCCTCCCGGGGCTCGGGCAGTTTTACTGAGGCATCCGCTGCTGTGCCTCTGGCACCCTACATTTCTCGCGATGTGTACGTGGAATTACCACCGCTCTACTGATAGCAATGCGACTAGTCAGCGCTTATTCAGCGTTTCGGGATTAAACATAGCGTAGCACTAACTGTATTTATGCTTAAGAGGAGCGCAAAGAGAGAGAGAGAGGGAGGGGAATAGTTGTATAGAACTCATAATGAGTGTACGAAATAAAATATCAAAAGTTCCAGTCCAAAAGCGTTCCGCTCGCGTGTTCATCCCATTCACTTGTCTATATAGTTCTAAAGCCCCTGCGATGATTTTTGATGCTGAAGTCGTTTTGTGGTAGGGGTGATTCCAGACTGCGCCTTGAGAGACACTTGAATACTGGACAATTTGTAGCTTGTATTTCCTTGTCGTCCCCACCCCTTGCACGGGGAGAATGTAAATTGGTGAAATGCGCGTCCCGTGCTCGGGCGCGAGTGACGAAGAGCACCGTGGCTTTAATTGGCGATGCGGCGGATGCCAGCTATGCGTCATCATTCTGCCTAGCGGGCCCATATCTAAGCCAATTGCACTCTGACCCCGCTGATTAACGCAGTGTTCCGGAGACTTTCGTCGCGCCCCATGACCCTGAGCAACACCGCACTTCGGGAGGGGAGTCGTGCTCTGCTTTTGCTTGAACGGACATTTTCGCTTCGGTCCCAGTAGGCCGCATCAAACGACTGCTAGCGTGGATGCAGCCCTCTCTCGCTCTGAGCGCCCTAGCTCGTGTATATAGCGTGACGTTGATGTAGAAAGTATAGAAGCAAGCGTTCTTGCTTCGGCTCAAACCGCTTGCCGCGCTCGAAAATGTGCTGCTCGAGCAATCATTTCGCTCTTTCTTTTTTGTCGTTGCTGCATACCTTCGATTTTTCTTTCCCCTTCTCCTCTCATTCGGACCGCACTTTGAATTGTCCCTGATCGGCGCGCTTCTCTCTCTCTCTTTTTAATATACCACCGTTAAGAAAAAACTCAGTGTTCGTTCGGGCCCTGGCTCGTAGACGTTTCGGCCGCAATGGATCCGGCGGCAGCCGTTCGGGTGCTCTTGTTTTCTTCGCTTTCTTTTCCGTCGCCTAGTTTCCTTCCAGGGCATGGATTCTGTCCCTCGCAGCGATAATAGAGCGCATTTAAGATGATCGAAAGTCTGAAAGACGCAGGGCCTCCGCGAAAGAGCGCGCACTTATTGGCGATGGGGCGAGCAGCAGTAAGCGGGGGAGAAAAAGAGCAATATTGAAGTCGGCGAAGGGGAGCGAAAATGACTGCCTAATGGCCTCATTCGGACGCATCATCTTCGGGCGGCGCAGTAAAGTGTCCTATAGGCGGCATAATCGGCGCCGACTTCTCTCGAGGGCTGCGAAGGAGCGAAATGATGCCAGTTAAAAGTAGTTGAGGTAAAATAAGACCAGGGTGAACAGTCCAGCCACGGGTGGAACTGCTCAAGGCTCACAGTTAATGACTTACGCAATATGGGATTGTGCTTCCGTCTTTTTTTTTTTTCTTTTTGTCACCTCCTTCTGGCATTTTCGGCACCCCGCCTTTTCGGTGTATTATATTTGCAGTGACCACATCATCATTGATTAAGCCGTAGCTGAAATAAAAATGTACGAACTATGCGGAGTGATACGTCCGGGTGATATGGGCAGAATGATACGTAGTAGCGATCCTCTGAACGCAGTGGTTTATTGTATATCCTGGCGCATTTCGTTCTTGTAGTTATCTCTTCATGCACGCTCGCAGTGAGTCAAGCCGCGTCGCTAAGCGCTGTGTTTACGCGCTGCATGTGACATTTAGGAATTCAGACAATGAGCCGCTGGAATCGTCAGTCTTGTCGACCTTTGCGTTTTCGGCCTGCTTGCTAGATTTGCTTAGTCGATTTTCCCCTTTGGTCGCTATGCAGTATTGCAAGGTTGCACATCTTCTCACGCCTTTCTTTCGGTGGTTTACTTTTTTTCGTCGTCCGCGAAGGCATACGAGTGCAAACGTATAAACCTAAAACGGAGACGGCGCTTTGCTTTTGGAAATGGCTCTGCTCGTATGATTCTTTTTTTTTTTTTTTTTCTTCACCGAAAAAGCTTCTCGCGACGCAGCGGGTGTTCTCATTTATAATATCGATGCAGTCTATAAAGTATTCAGGTCGTGAGCACTACGTCATTTGCGTCTTGGGTTGACGCATGTACGAGTTGCTGCAACTGGCTTCTTGCTGGGCACGAAGCTTTGAAACAAGAGGAGCTAGCTCCTAGCGGTGAGGGATCAGGAGCGAACGACTTCGACTGCTCTCGAAATTAAACTACACACAGTTCATTGCCGCCATGAGCTTATTTTACTTTACAGTGTCACCTCAAATAAAGACAGTGATTACATTTCGAAACGTGTACGTGTCTGTTCGCATTGATTTCTTTGCGTGGCGGCATTCTAAGCCGCCCAAATGTGTGGGATTACGATCGCCCCAGGGAGAAGTCAAAAGACGCCGCGACACCGCTTGCACGTGGCTGGGCTTTACCAAATCCGCAGAGGCGGAACGGGCAGCTTTGTCGCAGTTCCGAGTGAAGCGGGCAGTCAGCAGTGCGGTTTCGTCAGCGGGGTCGTGTGGAGCGTCGTGGCGGTTTGTGAGTGCGCGCTGCGATGTCGGCGTACAGTCGAGCGCGTTTTGAAGGTTATCGCGCGAGCGTCGACTGGGAACATGAACAGAGCCATGGCCCAGAATTCTCTGCCGAGGCGAGGGAGGTATCAGGCCAGCTTCCCTCACTCTTTTTGCTGTTCCTTCAGCAGCTGTCACTCCCTGTTGGGCTATCAGTTTCTTCCTTTTTTTTTTTTTTAGTTCTGCCAACAGACAGTGATCGTAGTGCGCACGACGTATTGTTTAGTGTTATCTGAAATTGGACACTTTATCGCAATAAATGGAAAGCTTAGAGTAGAGAGCAAGGCCGGTGAATTTGTCGCGGGGGTGAATATTGTTGTTTGGAACAGCAAACGAGGGAGAGAAGATTGCGAAATCATGATTTTTCCTGTTACAAACCTGGCCGCCAGGTGCCTGGAGTGCTAGGCTGGTCGACGCTCGTGCGATAACCTTAAAATCGCGCTCGACTGTACGTGACGATCCGCCCGATGCGCCTTGCTTTCCCCTGGACACCAAGTACAAGGCCGCTCGTATAATCGTATCGCCGACACTGTTTGCGAAGAAACGCGCTTGCGCAAGAGCAGGCTTTTTTTTTTTTTTTTTTTTCGGCGACCGAACGTAGCAGATCGAGAGCTCATATATAGTGACCGCGACTGCAGCGATTTTGGCGTTTTCCAGCCTCGAAAAAAATAAAGACGTATCTATATATAACAGCCGTGCTTCTCGTTCGGGCCTGCTCGTTCATGCACGCTCGGTGGGCGCGCGTGTTTGGGCGCTTCGCAAACCACCTGGGAGCGTCTCGCGCCATCGGTTGCGGCCATCCAGCTCGATTTCATAGCTCAGCATCAGCGGCCGCTTCCGGGTACGGCCGAGCTCAGCCTTGGAGCGTTCGAGGAGTGCGCAGCAGACCACACAGCAGCTGATGGTTTTCGGGCAACGTGTCCGCGCCTATCAGGCGTGTAGGTATACCAACTTCAGCCTGAGCGTTCTCTTTTTAGGAACTGCGTTGCCATCTGTGCAAGGCACTGCTCTGCGCGAGCGGCCCATGTCTAATGCTTATACTGTGCAACGCTGCGTTGGAGTTCGAATACGCACGCGCTTAATTATGTTGCCAAGAAGTAGGGCGCAAAAACGAGGCAAGGGTACGAAAAAAATGACACATGAGACCGGCGCTCGTGAGCGTCTTATGAGTCCTTTCTTCTGCAACCCCCCCCCCCCCCCCCCACGCACACACACACACACACCATGCAACAACAAGCCAGGCAGCATTCTCTCCTTCATGAAATATACATATATGTTTGGTATGCAGAGCTTTCTTCCGCCTTCGTGTTAACGTCGGTGCTGAGGCTAAAGGAGCACAGATGTCCAAATATCCGCTGGCGACCCATAGTCTTGCTGTGCTTATTCGCTGCCGCCCCATACCCCCCCCCGGCACAAAGCTACACAAAGAGCGAACCCTGAAACAAAGACGGTGTCAGCGTTCGTTGCGAAGTAGTTGGCGTTGGAATGAAGTCGCTCGGCAAATTAACTTGGTTCTCGCTGCCCCTCGAGGTTACTCGCATGTCGGGTTACCCTCTCGGGGATGACGTGGCACAATGCGCGATCGTGCGGATTCTTATATAGTGTGCGGCGGGGATGCGTTTTCTTTTTGTATCGTATTCGCGTCCTTTAGACTACCAACTCGTGCCTGGGTGGCCATTGACATAGTGCTCCGAACGAGTATACGGTGTTTATACGGCGCGTCACGCTGCCCTGGGACCGTGTGCGCGGGCCAGCCAATTGGACTCTTGTGCGCGCCACAGCGTCTACCCGCGGCGTGCCTCGGTGGCGGGGCCGCTTTTGAAAGGCCCAATCCTGCGGCCCTTATCGCATCCATCCGTCTGTCTGCCAAGTTCGAGGGAAGGCATTAATCGGGAGCCGTCTCTATCTCACTCTGTTTCCGTTAGTCCCGAGAGGAGAGAATATTCCTCCAATTGACCTGCGAGACAAAGGGGAGCGCAGGGCCTGCTTCCGTCGGCGGCAGTAGCAGCAGCTGATTGGCTTCGAGATGGCTTTGATCGTGGCCTGGCTTTGATCGTGGCCCCCTTTCTGGCTCAATCAGCGCAACAGCCCCCCTACCCCCTCCCTCCCCCCCGGCGAAACCCGGGCGCGTGCCCGCGTCCAACATGGCCGCCTCGTGGCAGCGACCTCTATTAATAGCTGCCCTGCCAGCTCGGGTTGGCCCCGTGTGTCGCGCGCGTGTCTCGACCGTGAACTTGCGCGCGTCTTTATTTATGGATTCCCCCCTCCACTCCCGGCACAAGGAGGCCTGCTCGCGCTTTTTACGTCTTCCCGACGGTGGGAGCAGCGGCCGACAGAGCCGACCAAAAAGCAAAGAAAGCAGCGGCGGCGCGTCTGGTCCGACCGCCCCTGATGCTCGTTGTATGTACACGCTGGTTGTCCCCCCTAGCACGCTGTCGATTAAGCGCAGTGTTCGGTGCGCGCCTGATTGTCCGATGTCTGGGGGGAACGCTCTCCAAGAAGGTTCATCGTGGTGGGCTGTGCGCAGAAACGGGAATGCCTACGCCGACTTGAGAGTTATTTTCTGTCGGTTTCCTTTCGCTTCCCGTGGAGCTACTTCATTTGCGCCGAGTTATCTCACAACCGCAAGGCGGGTTCCGCGCACAACCTCGCCCGCTTGATTCGCCTTTTCTGATGCAGATTGGGCTTTCGGCTCGCGGGCTGTCGTCTTCGCGACCGCAGCAGCCGACGCTATTGTACGCGGTAGTAATTTTATTATACTTTTTGTTCGCCGCGCCTAAGGACAAGTGCTACTTTCGAAGCAGTAATCGCACTCTGATTTCGACTGCGTAGTGAACGAAAGGGGACGTGGAGCGAGTCTGGGACTGGTTGTGCATGATTTACTCTTTTTTTGTTCTTTTTTTTTTTTTTCTGTGGCTAGCGCGCTCGTAGCTCCCGCTCAGCGTAATACCATTATGCAAACACGGGATTTACTGTGGATAAGACAGCTTTTAAAACGGGAGCCAGTTCACGACTACTAATGAACGGGCTGCTAATGAAGTCTTCGGGCGCGTAGCGCAAATATCGCGCCGCATGCTCCTCAGACAGACTGCGCGCCAAGAGCCGCTCGAACACAAAGCTTGTTGCCGGCACCTGCTCCCTCGCGGCCCTGGAAGATCCTTCTACGTAAATGCCGCATGGGTGCACCATTGGCCGCCAATTTGGCTGCACGGTGGGCTACTTCGATCTTCAGCGGGCATGTTTCGGCGGTTCAGTCGATGCCCTCCGGCGGTAGCTGCCATGGCGGATCATTTAAGCATTTAGTCAATAGCTTCCGTGTAACGCCAACCAACCGTATATCGCACTTATATCGGCATCTTGAATGCGATTACAGTGCGTGTAATGAATACGTGAGATTCTCGAAGATAACTTCTGAACTAGTCGGCGAAGTTAGCCTCGTGTCGTTATACATTTATGAGGCTCGCAAAGGAGTAAGCAGTGATATGAGGTGCACCTGACAACGCCTGATAGAATTTATAAGCGCATCCTTAAGTACGATGCGAACTTAATACACGTAAATACCATAGTTTTCTGGAATTTTTTTCTAACCTGTTATTTTTCAAGCGCTGGCGTTCTCCTTCCTGTCTTTTGTCAAGTCTTGTGCATTGGTAATTCAGCTGGTGACACTGCTTCGAGCTGGGCGTTTGCAATGTAGCGTAGTGTGACGTTTCACATCATCACTTTTTCTAACACGTAAACGAAGGGGACTGGCGTGGAAAAAGATGGATTGCTACGAAAGTTCTTTGCCTTCTGCCGTCTGCGCTGTGTTAGCAGTGCGAGACTGTCATTAAGCGAAACGGGTAACATTTTTTTTCATCCACCTCCCCAGTGAAATCTCTCGGATTCCGCTCTCGCTATTGCTTGATGGGAGCGAAATAAAGGAAATTGCAATGAACCTTGTTCAAAGTTGAGCATCGATTGGCCAGTTCAAACACACATTCTGAGGCTTAAAGAAAATACAGTATATCAGCTGTTTAAGACGAATCGTCTAGCATATCCCCAGGTGGTCGAAATTACTCCGTAGCCCTCCACTACGGCTCCTCTTTCTCTCTTTCGACTTTCACTCCCACCTTCTTCCCTTCCCCTACGGCGCGCTTCAGGTGTCCACAGTAACAAGTGTGACAGATACTGCGCCTTTCCCTTCCTGTGAACCAACCATCAACCAACCGACCATCATTTCGCCACTCGGACAGCGCTGAGTGAAAGAATACTTTTTTACTTATTCGCCCGCTATAATGTACTGTTGGGATTCAGTTCATTTTGCCGCCAGGCTTTCTTTTCGCACCGTTCTGCTCTTTTTTTTTTTTTTCTTGAAATCGTTAATTCATTGAATACTACGCGTACATTGGCACCTGTCGCGGTGGATGTGTTTACAACGCTCAGCCGTTGAACACAACGACGCGAGATTAAATCGCGATCGCAGCGGCCCCTTTTCGATGAAGGCAAAAAGCAAGGAGCCAGCGCACTGTGCAATATCAACCTATACGGTAGTACGTAGAAATTTCTGGAGCCCTCCACTACGGCGTCCCCATTGCCTAAGTCTTTTTGGGACGTTAAATCAATCAAACCAAACCATACCACCTAGTAATTCGCGAAAACTTTGAGAAAGAAACAAATTAAGTGCGTTATCTGAAAACTGTAGCTCATGTATACCCCAAAATCTGAGAATCCATAACCGTTGCTTCTATGGTGTTATTGTGCACAGTTCTCCTTTCTCCCACCATTCGGTCTTGATGCAAGCGGTTTACTTTGTGCAGATTTTTTCATTGTTAAAACAGCGCTAGAAACACGGACAGATAAGAAGACAAGCACGCTTTGCGAAGGCAAACACTTCCTATCTGTCTGTGTTTCCAGCGCTGTTTTAACAATATCCAACCAACACGCCCAACAATCCACTTTGCAGATTTTTTCGCTTCACGTTCAACGTCGTGAACATCCTGCTTTCTTTTTGTAGGTTTGTTTCGTTCTCTACGAAGGATGCTGGTGTACATTCTTTATCCCATATATATAATTTCCGGTGGGCAGCGCTGTAGTTGGGCGCCGTAAAAGCTGAGATGAACAATAGCTTTTTTTTTTTTTTTTTTTTTTTTTTTTTCTTCTAATTCCCTCCTTCCGTCTCGCCCTTGGCGAAAACTAGTCGTATCTGGGGGTCGAAATCGGTAGGAGCAGGATTGCGATTCCGCAAGCACCGATGATAGTTTAAGGGTTAAAAAGAAATTAACGCAACTGTGGAGGTAAATGTAAAATAAGGGCCGGGATTATAGTTGCCCATTTTATGGCACTTTTGTTCAGCCTCGGCGCGACTTCTCATGGGTTTTCTTGCGATTTAAATGGAGTTAGGCCATCAGTTTCTGAAACGCGCTCTTGCTCCTGTGCCATTTTTAGTCTTTGTTTTCTTGTTCTCTTATTTTCTTGTTTTTATGCGATATATTATGAGCCGCTTCGGTGTTAAGATTTTACTTAATAATGCTATTGTGCTAGTGAAGTCGTAGGCTTCGCATTTAAACCGGTATATTGGACGTCGAAATTAAGACTGCAAATAAATAAACGTGTGCCCCCCTCCCTCTCTCCTCTTTAAACTGCGGGCGGCCGATGACGCAAGGAGGCGGCGGGTGGTCTAGTGTCGTCCAGGTTTCTGTGAGCAGTTGCCATGCGGGTCGCGGGCCTCGCTTCCGTAGCGGCCGGCCATCTGCATGAGAAAGCGAATCGTCGGCGGCCGTGACTCATCGCCGAGGAGGGGGAGAAGAAGGCCGCGTTTGTTTCGTCCCCGGGGCGACGCCGGTGCTTTTCCTAAGGGGCGGAGGGACGCTGCATCCCCGCCTTCTTTCCGGCAAGCATCCGCGCGCGACCATGTGTGCGGAAGGCCCATTGAATTCCGGACAGGTGGGAGAGACCTCTGCTGACCTTGGCAGACTATCAAGGACGCGCTGTGGTTGCGCAACATGTTGCGCGGTTGTGGCGCTGGCAGGATGGGGGTGGAGGCAGTAAAGTGAAGAGGGGGTGATGCGGCGAAGATCTCTCCTTTCTCGTCCCTCTGTAATGACGTGTCAAGAGGAGCCACCTCTCACCCCCTTTTTTTCGGCGGGCTGCTCTCAGCGCAGGTTGTTTCTCCGCGGCGGAACCCTTTGGTCTCTGAAAAGGACCTCGAAAAAGAAAGAGGAGAAGCGGCAAGGCAAAGATTGCGCGCGAATCGAACGGCGCCAGGCAATGGTGCGCCCTGCAAGGAATCGGAGAGACGCGAGGATGATTGCTTACGATTTCTTTCTGGACAGGGAACAACTCTTTATTTGTATCGCGAAGATTGCGTCGCTTCTTTTCTTTGCGCGAGTCATCGACCGCCGGGTCCGAAATGACGCCGTGGGCCGGAGATCCAGCAAGTGGGTACACAATCGCGCGGAGTCCTTGCTTGGAACTCTGCTCCGCCGCCTTTTTTGCCTTGCTTCCCCTTTGCCGTTTGTAAGTTCCAGCTTTCTATTTCTTTGTTGATGAGGGCCGGCGCCTTCTGTCCTTTCCACTCCTGCTCGGAGCGATGCCTGGCGGGAGCAATTTCAGTTCATAGTTTATAACGCGCGGTGCTGCTGAGAACAATGCAGCACGCGAAGCCGGCTCACGGCGCAAAACTGAATTGGTGCTTTTTTTTTGTTTCCGGGGAAATGTTATGCTCTGTGTGAAACGGGGAACCAGGAAATAAAGATGGATGACAACATTTTACTTTTATACGTTCACTGACAGATATATTATTATTCCTGTCGGGAAAATATGTTTGAGGCCACGTAGTTTACCAAACCTGTTTTTGCCTCGTAACACTAGCAAAAACACTGGCGCGACGTTATTTGGGGCTAGTTTCTTCGACGTTCTCATCAGATCGTTTTACCAGTTAATACACGTTGCCGATTTCCGCAATTCTGAGAAAGTCGAGAACGAATTCTTGGAGCCAGAGTGTAACTCTGCTGGACGTCCATTTCTTGTTCGTGTTATTGAACTGGTGAAATGATATCGAGCAGTGTGTTAAGACACAAATGTAGGCCACTGTTTATGGCCTGGATTATCGGAGTTAGGATTTTGTGCTAGACGCCTTTCCTTGGGTCCTGCGTATGCTGTCTTCTTGGTGCGATGCTGAACTATTAAGTCTCTGACGCTTGGGGAAGCGCCACGAAGCGATAACCAGAATTCACAAGCATATTTGCTTGTAGGAAGTGGCTGCGTGTGATGCGCCTCGCGATCTAGGCTGACTGCTTGCTAACGTTCGGCCTGGCGTTGCTCTTTTCCCCGGTCCATGAGCGGGGGCGCGTCAAGGCTCGAACCCCGCTCTGAAATGGACCTCCATGCGGCGTTCCGAAGCCGGCCCTGCAGCGGCGCGTGATAGAGCGCAGCCCATCGCTGAGGGATCGGGTTTTTTTCCGAGCGTGCGCACCGTCAAATAAACCGAGCGCAAGAAAGCCAGGGGCCAGGGCCGCGCGCCGAGCTCGTAGCACATAAAGGGCCCGTCCGGTTCTCCTCGATATTGCCGAGCATCTCTCCCGCCGGGGGGAGTGCTGTCATTTCAAGATGGCGGGGCATCCCGATGCCTCGCTCCTTGTCTCCTGTTTTGTTTTCTGCTTGCGCTCGATTTGCCTTTTGTTTCTTTCCTCGGGCTGTGACTAGGGTTTCCGCGATTGCGTCTCCTGGCATCGCCGGCACTCGTCTGCCTCGAGACGTCTTCGCCGTTTGCACTCGAGTCGACTGCGCGCTGTGGGGGTGCGTGCTTTCCGCGTCTTCCCTCCCTTCCACGTTCCGCTTTCTTTTCCTTTTTTTTTTCTTCCCCACCCTCTCTCTTTCGGCCCGCTTTCAAAATGTACTCCAGGAAAGAAGTGTAAACAAATTTTATACGTCACCATTTGCGCCCGCGAGGCCGAAAGGAGGGAGGTGGGAGTCTCGGGGAGCGCATAATCGTGACCGGGTCTACATTGCGTCGTCGTCTTTGTTTGCTTTTGTTTGCGCCGGCGCACTCTTGCTGCTCCGACCTCTCTCCTCTTTCGCCCCGTCTGTCTGTGTCGGTCTCCCTGTGTGCCGCTGCTGTTCTTGATAACGCGCGCGCCCTTGCCCGCGTGCGTGCGCGCGGTCCTATGTGAGACTCTTTTGGAAGCGTCTCCAAAGACGCCGAGCTCCCGAGCACTGCTCTCTGTTTGCTTCTGCCATCGCCTGCTTCTTCGGCTCGCTTACATTTTTTTTTTTTATCACTTGGATGCTTGCTGGTAGGTGATAAGAAAGATAGGCGCGCGCGTAAGAACCTTCGGTGTTTCGCGACCTCGGGACTTTTATTTTTCACCGCTGCTTTTTTTTGTGGGGGAGGGTGGCAGGGACAACCTAAATGGCACGACTGTATCGCCTCTATCGGCTCCCCTTCTGGCCTTAGTTCCTCTCTTAGCATCCATTTTCCTCGGCAAACTCCGTTGTCCGGCCTTTTCATTTGTTGGACTAGTCACTTTACGCAAGCGGCCTTTAGGTTGCCTCGGAGCAGTTGTGGTTCGGGGAGTCATGCTATTCTGGGGGGCCGCCGCGGAAGAAGGCTATTGAAGATGGGGAAGGAATGCGGACGACTCCGTTGTCATGCAAATATTTTCCCTTTCACGTCAACCGGCACAGAAGAGCCCAGGGGCAGGGAGGAACCAGAAAGAATAAAGCCTGCACCGCTGGCTCCATTATATTGGCTCTGAAGAGAAGGGAAAGGAGAAGGGGGGGGGGGGGGGGGGGGGAGTGAGATAGAGGCCGATCGTCTGAGAAGAGGGAATAAGAATGTCGTCCGGGTCGAGGAAGAAAAAAAGGAATTTTCGAAGCGATCTCTGTGACCCCATGACAATGACAACTTTCGCTGCGGCCCTAGTTCGCCCGCCCCCTTGAGGCAGTATGAGCAGGCATGCACTTTCTAAGTAGGCGCATGTCCAGCGCTGGTGATGTCATCACACTGTATGTACCTTGGCGTTTGTTTTCTCAGCCCAGTGTTCTCGCGTTACATTTCCTTCGTTACTTCGCTTTGGTTGAAAGCTCACCGACACAAATTGCAGGTGCCGGTGAAAAACCGTCTGAGACAAATGCTGCTTACCAACTGTTCGTCACTCGTAAATAGAGAGAGAGAGAGAGAGAGAGAGACTCGCATAATCTCATCAGTTATTTCGCTGTAGTATGTCCGTTGCCTCAAGTAAACTGCAAAGCCGTGCTTACGAGGGGGCTAGCAATGCACGCAGGTGTCTCCTACGCTTTTTACCTTCTTGGTTCGCAAAAGTACCGCGCTCAAAGGAATTCTTTAAACGACGTTTCGATAAGCACCGTGAGGAAGCACCGCATATACTTGTCGGCTGACACTGGTATGTGGAGTAAACACGGTGCGGTTATACTGCTGACTCCCGATGAGAGTAACAGCTGGAGGATGGAGGCCCCTTACAAATGTATGCAAACGAATATTTTTTTTTTAATGTATCTTTGTGATTTCACGGAAAGCATGTGCGATCGCCCCTTTGTTAGCGAAAGCCGAATGCATTCTAAAGCAGCATATGCAAGTATAAAAAGCCATTTCAGTGTCGATATATTTTTAGAACTCTACGGTATCTGCAATGCCAACCAGATCTGCCTGCACAGTGGGACGCGTGAAAATGGTGCAGGCAGCAGTTTTCAAAATAATTTTCTTACATCAGGCTAGTGGATCTATGAAGGCGGCCGGCCCGCGGCTAATTTTAAGAAGGACGCGTGAAAGTGCGTAACGTCTTTCTGAAGCCGGTAAATTTTTTATTGCAGCACGTTGAATACGTGTTGTGACGGTGGCATACACCTTCAACATCGCAACCAGCCTAATCATCCAAGCGTCGACTCGTCAAGCAGCAATTCACTAAGTGATTTAATTCATTTTGGGGCTAATACGCGTGAAGACGGGCATACACAGCTTCGATGAACAGCGGATTGGAGAAAAAAAAAATAAGTGTGCACTACGTCAACGGTGGAGAGGCTGTGCTGGAATAGGCGAACGCTGGGTCAGGTGCGGTCGCTTAAATGATGCTTACTTCGTTAATCGTGAAAGCAAAACAAAAATGTGGCAGTCATCGCACTAACCGCATCACCGGAAGAGTCCTGTGTGCTTCAGGAGCTGAGCGCGCACAAACATGACAATTCTTGGCGTGGCGCCGCTAGCTTAGCTGCATTCACACAACGCAACAGGCGACGGATATGCGAATATGCTCCTTTATTAAGGCAGATGCGGTGAAATATGGCGGATCATAGTACTAATACTCTATTGCTGAGTCGTGCACTGTCAGTCAGCATGATCCGCTGACGTAAGGGAAGACGCGCAGCAGAGTGACTGTCATGATGAGCGCGCGCGCTCATCGATGTGGTCTTCTTGCATAGGTATTGCCGGTAAGTGATTCAGTATATGGTCATGATCGCAAGTTACGCCAATCGAACTAACCATCATTTTTTCCCAACAATATTTCGCCACAGCAGGTAGGTGCAAGTCGTATCATCACTGCACCAACTAGAGCCGTTCGGGGAGTGTTTCGACTCTGGTGTTTATTATTATGCAGGTGTTTTCTATGCAAGAAAGGGTCGTTTATTCTACGAGGCGTTAATGACACTAAAACCTTACACATGACAGAAAAGCACTATGCTGCATGTAGCGGGGAAAAAAAAAAAAAAGCTGCACCCCCTTCTTTCTCTCTCCTCCGGAAAAAAATGGTCGCCAGCGCGTCCTGTGTTTGTAAACACCGTTTTGGACTCTACATATATATATATTATATACATTCCGTTGATGTCGTCGAGATATTAGCGGTCGACGACCCGCACTCGTTCGTCGGCCGACATTCAGTCGCTGGGCGGCAAATTTTGGGGCGCTCAGTATTTGTATTGCCAGAGCTCCTTGACCCATCACCGTTCGCTGGCTTGTCCCGGTTTATTGTGTAGTTTCTCACTTGTGCCACTCCTCTTCTGAATGGAGCCTTGTCTTCGCCACGCTCCTTCTCGCCCGCCGCCGCGCCTCCTCGGTTCAAGCGCCGTATGGAGAGGCTGTGGCGGCCTCC